>NC_133333.1:210847423-211007423 GCF_042186555.1 Aquarana catesbeiana | reverse complement strand
AAAGGGCCAGGAAGGGGATGGTCACACAGGACGCATCCCTGCGCCTCATGCAAGAGGCCACCCGTTTTTTAAGGAGCCCCCCCGAAGCGGAAGAATCCTATGGCTGCTACTTAGCCAGCAGGCTTCTTCAGATGAATAGGGAGCAGCGCCTCATTTGTGAGCGCCTATTTGGGGAAACAATCCATAAGGGGCTGCAGGGCACGCTAACACAAAACACCCAACTACATGAGGCAGCCCCCCCTCCTCCTCCTCCTCCTCCTCCTCCTCCTCCTGCCACAACTGAAACACCAGAGCCACAGCCTCAAAAGAAGGCTACAGGGAAGGCTGCAGGGCAGCGTGGAGGAAAGGCTGCAGGGAAGAGAAGAAAATGATGACCTGGGTTCAGTCTGGTCTGACAGAAGACGCAGGCTGTTGTAGGACCACAGTCTGGGGACATCTAGATCATCTGCTGGTGCTGTTGATCTCTGGGATTCTTGGACCAGATTGTGCTCCCTCTTATATGGACTCCTCAAGATCCCAATTTTCTGGTACACCGACTTTTTCCAGCGTTGACTTCCTCTTTATTTTATTTTGACCATGAATAAATGGATATTTTTTGAGTTTAGCAAAAGACTTTATGTGTTTTCTTTGAAATCATTGATTTTACACACAATGTTAAATTAACAAGGGACAACAATCTCATTGAGTTTGAAAAAAAACACACCAAAAATACATTACTAATGTTAATAATGTTCAAGTGGTGAGTCTTGAAAATCAAAAAAATTACGTAACCAAAAACGGTGCTTTGGGTTAACTTTATCTAAAAACTAAAAAATAAACACTATAAAAAAAAAAAATAATAATGGGTTCTTTGTGTTAACTTTACAAACCTAAAAAAAAAAAAAAAAAAAAAAAAAAGGGGGAAAAAGTATTATTAGTATGGAAACATTGTTTTAAAAAGGCATACTATATCATTCATGAGATCAAAGAGAAAAAGAATCCAGAAATCAGTTTGGGAGAACTCTGATTATGAACAGCAAAACACCTTCGTTCTTTAGAGCCTTCGTAAAGAAGAAATAAAATGCGCTGCATTGAACGATCACAGATTTTGCAGCGTGATGAATGTGCTACCTACAATACGAACACTAGTTTTACTAGACCGAGTGCTTCCGTTTAGTTTTTGCTTATGAGCATGCGTCGTTTTTTTGTCCGTCGGACTAGCATACAGACGAGCGGACTTCGGGGTCCGTCGTACTTACGACGTAAAGATTTGAAGCATGCTTCAAATCTAAAGTCCGTCGGATTTTAGGCTAAAAAAGTCCGTTGAAAGTCCGGAGAAGCCCACACACGATCGGATTACCAGCCAGCTTTAGTCCGTCAGCGTCCGTTGGACTTTTGTAGACGAAAAGTCCGACCGTGTGTACGCGGCATAGGAGTTATTTTACTTCCAAGGTAATTTAGTTCTTTTACCCAAGTGAATGGGAATTCTTTTTGTAAAAACTGAACTTCCTTTTTCTCTAGACCTATGTTTAATATTTCCGTTTTTATTGGATTAATTTTGAAGTTTGACAGTTCTCCGTATTTTTTAATTTCTTTCAGTATGTTTGGGAGTGACACTCTTGGGTTGGATACGTACATCAAGATGTCGTCCGCGTAAGCAGCGATCTTATGCTCTTTTCCTCCTAGTTTCGCTCCTTCTACCTCTTTGTTATTGCGGAGTGTTGCTAATAGTGGTTCTAAAGCCAATACATATAATAGTGGAGACAGTGGACAGCCTTGCCGTGTTCCATTCTGCATCTCAATTTTTGGAGAGAGTCTACCGTTTACTTTTACGACTGCTGTCGGGCCATTATACAAATTTGTTATCCACTTCATCATTTTTGTCCCGATACCCTAATGCCGCAATGTATCCATCATGAAACCCCAGTCTACCCTGTCAAATGCTTTTTCTGCATCCAATGACAGGAATAGAACTGGGGTCTCATTCTGCACCTTCTTGTGCAACATCAATAATGATTTTAGGCTGTTGTCCCGCCCCTCTCTCCCCGGGACAAAACCAGTTTGGTCCGGGTTGATCCACAGTGGGATTAGTTTTTTTATCCTAGTGGCCAGGATCTTGGAGTACAGCTTCGTATCGGCGTTCAATAGGGCTATTGGCCTGTAGCTTGAGCAGTTAACTTTGTCTTTCCCTTCTTTTGGTAGTATTGTAATATGAGCTAATAACGATTCACTTCTTATTTCTTCATCTTCCCCTAAGGAATTCATATATTCTAATAGTTTTGGAGTCAGCTGTTCTTCAAATTTTTTATAGTATTTGACCGTAAACCCGTCTGGACCTGGGCTTTTTCCTACGGGAGTTTCCTTTAATGCCAGTTTTACCTCTTCATGCGTAATATTTTTTTCCAATTCTTCTAGTTGGTCTATTTTTAGTTTTGGTAAGTTTGCTTTTTTTAAATATTCTTGTATCTTCTTTGTTCTTGTATTCGCTTCTTTCCAACTTTCCTGTCCTTTTATTGCATAAAGGGAGCTGAAGTATTTTTGAAATGTTATCGCTATATCTGTAGTTTTATTTACCACTTCTCCTTTTTCATTTTTGATCTTCTCAATGTAATTCAAAGACTTCTTTTTTTTTTACCAAATTTGCTAGGTATTTTCCTGGTTTATTACCCCATTTATATTTTTCTTGTACTACTCTGTTGTAGTCCTTCCTTTCTTCTTGTTCCATCCAGTCTTTTAATTGCTCTCTCTTTTGAGATAGTAGGCCGAAGATTTTGTTGTTTACTTGATTTTTATGTTTTCGTTCCAATTCATAAATTTCTTTAATTATTTGTTGCATGTTTGTTTTCCTTTCCTGTTTTTTTCTTGCCCCTATGGCTATTAACTTGCCCCTAATAACAGATTTATGCGCCTCCCATATTGTTGCTTTCGATAACTCTGGTGTATCGTTTTCCTCAAAATATCTTTTAATTTCTTCTATGATGCTTTTTTCGGTCTCACTGTCTTCTAATAAAGTTTCGTTGATTCTCCATGGACCCCTTTCAAGGACTTCTGCTTTTATTTTCATTCTCAAGGTTACTGGGCTGTGATCTGAGGCGGTTATTATGCCTATTTTTGTTTCTTCTATTTCTTCCAAGTTTCTATGTTCGACCATGATGTAATCCAATCTGGAGTAAATTTTGTGTACTGTTGAGTAGAATGTGTAGTCCTTTGTGCTGGGGTGCTGAATTCTCCAAGGGTCTATTAGTTGCTGTTCATATAATGTTCTTTTTAATTTCTTTAGTTGATTTACCTCTTTGTCCCTTACTCTTGAGGTACTGTCCATTTTATTATCCATGCTGAACTTGAAGTCTCCAGCTAGTATTAATTTTCCTTGCTTGAATTCCATTAGTATTTTAATTATATCTATCAAATATTTTTTAGGGTTCTTATTAGGACAGTAGACATTGGCCAATGTATATTTTACCCCGTGTATAGTTCCTGTAATAAAAAGATATCGACCCTCCGGGTCTATTTTCCTTTGATCTATTAGAAAACGTACATTTTTCCCTATACCGATGGCTACTCCTTTGGCCCTTCTTATTGGCGAGTCTCCTTGATACCATGTTGGTATGTTTCTTGAATAAATTTTGGCATTTGAGTTTTGGGTTATATGCGTCTCCTGTAGGAAAATTATTTCTGCTTTACTTTTTTCTAGTTCTCGGAGAATGATGTTTCTCTTCCCTGGGGAATTTAGTCCTCGGACATTGTAAGAGATTATTTTTATGCTGTTTACGTTTTCCATTCTTGTGCCTTTTCTTCCCCGCCCGTCCTCTGGCCCTCCCCCCCACGCGGTCCCCCTAGGTGACCGGATGGAGGGGACACCCAGCGGACGCACGGGGTCTCCTCATCTCTTGTCTCAAAATAGGTGCGCCTATGTAACCACTCATGTGACTCAGACCTTTCCCTCCCCACCCTCCTTCCCTCCCTTTTCCCTCCTCCCACCCTCCCCCTCCCTTTTTTCTGATATGGGTTTTTTACCCCCATATTCTCTAGAGCTGAGAGCGTTTTACTTTGTTTTGTGGGGCACACTCTGCCCCCTCTGCTCTATTTATTGTGAGGCGGAGCTCTGTAAGACACCCTATTCCCCCCCTGCCTAAGCACTAATAGGGCGACCCCCTGTCCACTCCGTGAGTCCCTGTTTCCCTCTCCCTGCATTTTTGTTGTGTTTTACCAATCCTTTCACTTTCCTTTTTTCCCATCCCATCAACCCCAGCCCCCCCCCCCTTTCCACTCTAAGGCCCCTTGCACCGTTGTGTGGTATTTTCTCAGATATTAATTTCCTCGAGAGTCCACATCTTGATGTCTGATCCTTGAATTTACTTGCCACTGCAGGTCATCTCCTGCCGTTATTCGCTCCTGACTATTTGCGTATTTTTCCAGTTCTGGGGAGGGGATTTCTAGTTTGTTGCAAAAGTCCGGAATCTCCTCCACATGTCTTAGCCTCACACTTATTCCGTTTTTCCTTGCTATTAGACATGCTGGAAAACCCCAGTTGTATTGAATTTCTTGCTCCCGGAGGATTTCTAATAATGGCTTTAGTATCCGTCCTCTTTTCAACGTTTCTTGAGATAAATCTTGAAATATTTGTAATTTACCTCCCGCAAACTCTATTTGTGTTTTCCTCTTTAGGTTTATCCAGATCTGTTTTTTTTCTTCCCATTTTTCAAAGCGTATGATTACATCTCTAGATGTTTCCCTTGCGAACCTTTGAGGTTTTTTTACTCGAAAGACACTTTCTATTCCTATTGTGTTAGTTGTTTCCTTTCCCAAGATTTGGTTGAAGAGATTGTTCATTTTTTCTATTAGATTTTCTGCTTGTTCTGTTTCCGGTAACCCACGTATTCTCAAGTTTTTCTTTTTATCTCTATTTTCTTGCTCTTCTATTTTATATGATTGTTCCTGTTGTTCCCGTTTTAATTTCTTTATTTCGTCTTCCAGTTCCTTTATGTTTTTTTGATGTAGGTCTACTTTGATCTCTACTTCTTCCACTCTGTTTAACATATATCCCATATCTTTATGGAGTGTTGACATCTCTGCTTTTAGGGAATTCTCTAGTGCCGCGAACATTTTTTCCATATCCTGTTTTGTTGGCAACTGTGGCCCTTGTTGTCCTTCCTCCTTTCCTCTGTCTTCCTCTCCCATTTCTGGCTCCATTCTGGGTTCTGAGAGGTGGCTGGTTTCTGTTTGTACTTTATACTGGCCTTTTTTATCCTTGTTGTCCTTCTCTTTTGTATCTATTTGTCTGCCCTTTGAACCCACTTGTTTCTCTCCTTCTCCGATTCCTTGCTGTATATACCTGTTCATAGGGCCTGGACTTGGGCCTAGGTTGGTCCTAGGTGATTTCGGTATTGCTCCCGCACTTCTTGTTGTTTTCCCCTTCATGTTTGTTTCTATGGCTGGATTTATAAGATCTTCGAAGCTGCCTTCCAGAATACCCCTTGATTGGGGTCTCTTAATGATGAAAAAATCTCCCAGCCTTCTTAAATTGACTTATTTTTACTAATATTTCTTTTGTTCCGTTCTCATACCCAGCATCCTCCCCACAATCCAATAATAGAAATAATTAATGAGATATAAGTAGTCCCCGTTTTCCAGAAGTTATGTTACTACCTTAAGTACATTAAGCATTCCTTGGTGCTGTTCAATTGTTTAAACCATAGTATTAAGTCCCCATGCACACGGACGTCTCCACAGCTGCTTTTCTGAGCCCTTTCTGCAGCTCAAAAAGGTCTGTCTATGTCAGTCCATGGCCTCACGCCCACCTAGGCGTCTCTGAGCCGCAAGTGGCATAGGCGTTCCTAAGCTGCAAGAAAAAAAAAAAAAAAAAAAAACGCTCAAAAACGCTATTGCAAAAATGCTGAAAAAAGCTGAAAAAAGTTAAAAAAAGTCACTGCAAAGACACCGGCGTCTTCACAGCGCTTTTCTAACCGCCCGTGTGCATGAGGGCCCAGGTGCTCAGCAAAATAATTCAAATGTTTTAGCGATATAATGCAATCTAATTCAAGTATTCAGCAAGATGATTTATATATTCAGCAGTATAGTTCCTAGTATGAGCTTATATGTTCCACATTTTTGTTACTATGAAATTTCTTCTTATTCTATAGTTTGTACTATCAAGCCTATAGTTAGTACCATTTGCAAAAAACAAAAACAAAAACAAAAAAAACAAAAAAAATTCACAAGAAAGGGAGATACTGCAGCAGCAGCAGCAGCAAGCAGGTGGGGGCTGGGAGACAACTCTTCCGTTGGCTTGTCTTTCTTTCACCTTCTCCTTCTCTTCTCCCCTGTTCCCCCCCCCCCCCCTGTTTTTATTGTTTTTCTTAGCTCACTTGATTCTACTTTTTCAGCTCTTTCGCCTTCATTTACTTTCACTTTCATTCCATTTTATTTCAATGTGATCTTTCCCTTTCCCTTTCTTTTGTTCTATTACTTTTCCTTTGCTTGTTCACTTCAAGACAATTGCAATAGAAAAGAGCAAAAAAAAAAAAAAAAAAACGCTCAAAAACGCTCAAAAACGCTATTGCAAAAACGCTGAGAAAAGTTAAAAAAAAAAAGTCACTGCAAAGACACTGGCCTTTTCACAACGTTCTCCCAACAGCCCGTGTGCATGAGGGCCCAGGTGCTCAGCAAAATAATTCAAATGTTTTAGCGATATAATGCAATCTAATTCAAGTATTCAGCAAGATGATTTATATATTCAGTAGTATAGTTCCAGTATGAGCTTATATGTTCCACATTTTGTTACTATGAAATTTCTTCTTATTCTATAGTTTGTACTTTCGAGCCTATAGTTAATACCATTTGCAAAAAAAAAAAAAAAAAAAAAATCACAAGAAAGGGAGATACTGCAGCAGCAGCAGCAGCAAGCAGGTGGGGGCTGGGAGACAACTCTTCCGCTGGCTTGTCTCTCTTTCACCTTCTCCTTCTCCCCTGTTCCCCCCCCTGTTTTTATTGTTTTTCTTAGCTCACTTGATTCTACTTTTTCAGCTCTTTCGCCTTCATTTACTTTCATTTACTTTCGCTTTTCATTCCATTTTATTTCATTTTATTTCAATGTGTTCTTTCCCTTTCCCTTTCTTTTGTTCTATTACTTTTCCTTTGCCTGTTCACTTCAAGACAATTGCAATAGAAAAAAGCCAAAAGAGGGAAAAAAAAAAAGAAAAAAAAAAAAAAAAAAAAAAATACGGTACTTATCTTTTAGTTGTTGTTGAAGTTGGGACAAAAAGGGACGCTCACTACTGCTTGTTGCTGCTCTCTGATGCTGCGAACGTTCAGGTGCTGTCTCTGATGTTATCAATCTGCCCAGGTCTGTCTGACCCGCTGAAGTCTCAGCTGTTCTCTGCTCTCAGCTCTTCAGTGTCCGCTGCCGCTGCTCCTTGCTCCACTCACCCACCTTCCTGGCTCTCTCCTCCGAAATTCCCCGGTGCACTTCAGCTGGTTCCTCCGCTCTCCGCGGCCGGCAACACCACTGGGGACTTGAAACAGCCCCCAGCAGCGCACCGTTTTCCCTGCTGCCGTCGCTTCCGAAGCGCTCCGATCTCCGCGGTTTTCCAGTTCTCCTAACCCCCCGTCCTCGATGAGCCTTCTAGCCCATCCGACTCCGGAGGGGTGGGGGGGGGATGCAGTCAGACGCAGGTACAAACTTCCTCTGGCTTACACCACAAGACAGCTCAGTGAGTGATGAGCAGGGGGGGGCGGGGAGGGAAGCTACCTACACCTTCTCATCAGGCCGATCATTCCTCTCAGCTGCAGGGAGAGGGTTCTCAGGATCCTCACGCCGTGCACAGAGCCATTACCAGGCTCCTCCCTCCGCTCTCCAGGTAAATATGGCCGTATGATTGCGCAAACTACCAGACTTTGACAAAGGTCAAAGACAACGCTAAAATTGCGGTACTCCTCCGGCAGGGAGGAGAGTGAAGAGGTGCACAGGGCCTTCGTGTAGAAGTTTAAAACAGGGTTAGGTTATGAAAAAATATCCCAAGCTGTGAACATCTCATGGAGCACTATTCAATCCATCATCTGAAAAAAGAAAGAGTATGGTACAACAGCAAACCTACCAAGACATAGCCATCCACCTAAACTGACAGGCCGGGGAAGGAGAGCATTAATCAGAGAAGCAGCCAAGCGGCCCATGGTAACTCTGGAGGAGCTGCAGAGATCCACAGCTTAGGTGGGAGAATCTGTCCACAGGACAACTATTAGTCGTGCACTCCACAAACCTGGCCTTTTTGGAAGAGTGGCAAGAAGAAAGCCATTGTTGAAAGAAAGCCATAAGAAGTCCCGTTTTCAGTTTGTGAGAAGCCATGTGGGGGACACAGCAAACATGCGGGAGAAGGTGCTCTGGTCAGATAAGACCAAAATGTAACTTTTTGTCCTAAAAGTAAAACGCTATGTGTGGTGCAAAGCTAACACTGCACATCACCCTAAACACACCATCCCCACCGTAAAACATGGTGGTGGCAGCATCATGTTGTGGGGATGCTTTTCTTCAGCACGGACAGGGAAGCTGGTCAGAGTTGATGGGAAGATGGATGGAGCTAAATACAGGTCAATCTTTGAAGAAAACCTGTTATGCCCTGTACACGTGACCAATTTTCCCGTCGGAATAAACTCTGAAGGTTTTTCCGACAGAGTTCCGACGGAATTGCGCTCAAGCTGTCTTGCATACACATGGTCACACCAAATTCCGACCGTCCAGAACATGGTGACGTACAACACCTACGACAGGGCTAGAAAACGGAAGTTCAATAGCCAGTAGCCAATAGCTTCCGTCTGGTACTTGCTTCAGAGCATGCGTCCTTTTTGGTATGTCGGAACAGCATATAGACGAGCGGTTTTCCTGATAGGAATTGGTTCTGTCGGAAAAATTTAGAACATGTTCTCTTTCTAGGTTCGTCAGAATTTTCAACGTAAAAAGTCTGATGGGGCATACACACAATCGGAATATACGATGAAAAGCTCCCGTCGGACTTTTTCTGTTGGACATTCCGCTCGTGTGTACGCGGCATTAGAGTCTGCAAAAGACTTGAGACTGGGGCGGAGGTTCACCTTCCAGCAGGACAACGACCCTAAACATACAGCCAGAGCTACAATGGAATGGTTTAGATCAAAGCAAGGGGTATGAATCCTTTTTCAAGGCACTGTATACCCCCTTCCTACCCAGGCCAATTTTCAGTGCTCTCACATTTTGAATGACAATTGCTTGGTCATGCAACACTGTACCCATATGAAATTTATATAATTTTTTTCACACAAATAGAGCTTTATTTTGGTAGTATTTAACTGGGTTTTTAATTTTTTGCTAAACAAACAAAAAAAGACTGAAAATGTTGGAAAAAACAAACAAAAAGTTTTTCATATTTTGTTAAAACATTTTGCAAACAGGTAATTTTTCCCACTTTTGGGTGGAACTCCGCTATAACCAGAGTCTACATGACTCTGAAACACACCAGAATGGCAAGAAACATTTCAAATTGTCTACATCCCACAGATACCTTTTAAAAACAGGTTTCAATTTACTTCCATGGAACGGTGTTCTTCCATCTCACACTGCAGGCTCTTTTAATTCCCTGTGATAACACTGTCCAAGTTTTTTTTTTATTTTTTTACCACAGATGGTGTGATGCTCAGCTCTCAGGAAGGGCACAACTTCCAGAAGTCAGTCTTGGTGAATGAATAGCAAGATGTGGCCGTCTTTATTGTCCTCATCAATAATTATTCTTCCGCCAGTTTTTATCGTACAGAGTATTGCAATTAAGCGCTAGAAGCTTCTTGAATGCAGGGAATACTTTACTTTCATGGAGGATTAGCAATGCATGTCATACAGCATTAGGAAACATGACACAGGAACAAGGAGGACACAAGTGCACTGAAATACAGACGGTACATCCTGCTATTACTTTGTACCATAGAATACATACTATCATCCTGCAGTGCCACCTGCTGGTATAGACTAGTATAATGCATATATATATATATATATATATATATATATATATATATATATATATGTGCAAGTTCTCCCACTTAAAAAGATGAGAGAGGCCTGTAATTGTCATCATAGGTATACCTCAACTATGAGAGACAAAATGTGGAAACAAATCCAGACAATCACATTGTCTGATTTTTGAAAGAATTTATTTGCAAATTATGGTGGAAAAAAAGTATTTGGTCAATATCAAAAGTTCATCTCAATACTTTGTTGTATATCCTTTGTTGGCAATGACAGAGGTCAAACGTTTTCTGTAAGTCTTCACAAGGTTGTCACACACTGTTTCTGGTATGTTGGCCCATTCCTCCATGCAGATCTCCTCTAGAGCAGTGATGTTTTGGGGCTGTCGCTGGGCAACACAGTTTAATCTCCCTCCAAAGTTTTTCTATGGGGTTGAGATCTGGAGACTGGCTAGGCCACTCCAGGACCTTGAAATGCTTCTTACGAAGTCACTCCTTCGTTGCCTGGGTGGTGTGTTTGGGATCATTGTCATGCTGAAAGACCCAGCCACGTTTCATCTTCAATGCCCTTGCTGATGGGAGGAGGTTTGCACTCAAAATCTCACAATACATGGCCCCATTCATTCTTTCATGTACACGGATCAGTCGTCCTGTTCCCTTTGCAGAGAAACAGCCCCAAAGCATGATGTTGCCACCCCCATGCTTCACAGTAGGTATGGTGTTCTTTGGTTGCAACTCAGCATACTCTCTCCTCCAAACACGACAAGTTGTGTTTCTACCAAACAGTTCTACTTTGGTTTCATCTAACCATATGACATTCTCCCAATCCTCTTCTGGATCATCTAAATGCTCTCTAGCAAACCTCAGACGGGCCCGGACATGTACTGGCTTAAGCAGGGGGGCTCAGGGGCATTGCAGAATCTGAGTCTCTGGCGGCATAGTGTGTTACTGATGGTAGCCTTTGTTACGTTGGTCCTAGCTCTCTGCAGGTCATTCACTAAGTCCCCCTGTGTGGTTCTGGGATTTTTGCTCACCGTTCTTGTGATCATTTTGACCCCACGGGGTGAGATCTTGCGTGGAGCCCCAGATCGAGGGAGATTATCAATGGTCTTGTATGTCTTCCATTTTCTAATTATTGCTCTCACAGTTGATTTCTTCACACCAAGCTGCTTGCCTATTGCAGATTCAGTCTTCCCAGCCTGGTGCAGGTCTACAATTTTGTTTCTGGTGTCCTTCGACAGCTCTTTGGTCTTCACCATAGTGGAATTTGGAGTGTGACTGTTTGAGGTTGTGGACAGGTGTCTTATACTGATAACAAGTTCAAACAGGTGCTATTAATACAGGCAATGAGTGGAGGACAGAGGAGCCTCTTAAAGAAGAAGATACAGGTCTGTGAGAGCCAGAAATCTTGCTTGTTTGTAGGTGACCAAATACTTATTTTCCACCATAATTTGCAAATAAATTCTTTCAAAAATCAGACAATGTGATTGTCTGGATTTGTTTCCACATTTTGTCTCTCGTAGTTGAGGTATACCTATGATGACAATTACAGACCTCTCTCATCTTTTTAAGTGGGAGAACTTGAATAATTGGTGGCTGACTAAATATTTTTTTGCCCCGCTGTATAGTCCAGTTTATTAATTATGCTGTTGTTCTTTCAACAGTTTTATTATTTCTTGTTTTGTTATAAGCAGGTAAGTGGCAATCTTTAATCTCTGTTGCCAGTAGTTATTCAATGTGATAATTAGAACTAATATTTCCTCCTCACAGAGAATCAATGGTATGCGAACTTCGAACAGGTTCAAACGTATGTTGCCTACCGAAGAAGGATAAGGTTCAAGCTTCATCTATACCAGAAATACCGAGGATGATAAGAAACTTCCAGTGCGCTGTACGTATCATGGGATATTTATAACAATATTCTCCATCACAGCAACCCTGTGGTTTAAATCCAGTAGATGGGAGAAATCTTGTTTCTGAGCTTCTGTAACTATTGAGTTGATGTTTAACAGTGGTTTGAAGTCCAGGTTGCAGTTGCAGGGTGGCTTCCACTGCAAGACTTGTAAAGCATTATGAGTGGTGAAGAGGAGGAGTCAGACTCTAAATCTGAGTCTTAGTCAGCACTAGGGACAAATTGGTCTTTGTCTTGTCGCTTGTGGTCTTTCACCTTTGTTTGTGTAGTGCTACCCCCATGAGCGCCGCTGGTAGAATCGGTACCCCACTGATTTCCCTGACCCTGAAAGTCCTCCGACACCTCTGACACCCTGGGTTCAGTCATTATTACCAGATACTAGTGAAACAGTTAAACTTTGTTTACCGTAGCAAGAATGTATATTAAGGTGAACAATATAAACTCGTACGTTATCTTAGGTAGAAAATCATTATTGGTGATTGCAATTATGCTGGCAAAGAATATTTGTTAGTAAGAAATGCAAAGAGGCACAATATAGGTAAATACAGTCAAACCCTTGTTCACTCAATTGATACCTATGTAAACAGGCAGAAGAAAGGTAGGGGATTACTTTTGAATGTCAGATCACTCCTTTTTGTACCTCAGCCCACAGGCACATAACACTATGACAATTAGCAAAACATTCAGTAAACTGTTGGATTTGTAACTAGACTGGCTCCTTTAAACAGAGTCCCAGATAGCTGAAGGAAAACCCCTTTATATTCAATAACAATAGTCACTTCCTAAGACTGAGGAGGAAAAGAAACAAAAAGGTTAAAGGTAGCTCTGTATTAAATGAAAAGCAAGAAAAACTGCACTCGTGAATGACTAAATGTGTAAATAGCAGCACCACAAGCATGAGATATAATCACATAGACAAGTAAATAAAATCAAATGTGTTGCGCTTAAATATAGAACTAAATTAATAAAAATACAAATCAGTCCATGTGTCTTCAAAAGGGCACCAATGAAATGCCTTCACAAAATGAATATGTCCAAAAGTTCTTAATCACTCAGCTCCTCCACCATGTGAAGAAACCACCACCATAGGTTTGGATGTACTCTTACCAGAGAGTGTTGACCACCTAATACAGATGGTCAAAAGGGGCTCATAAATCTCATATACTCCATCCACGGTTGTTCCTCAACATACAAAGAGCAGGAGGTATCATCCAACTGTCACATGGAAAATGATACTCCTCTGGTCTTAGATTGTGATATCCAGTGGAATGTATCAGCAAAGAAATAAATGCCTCATAGTGTAAATCCTTAAAATTAGGTTTTATCATAAGCCCTCATGCACACAGGCTGTTAAAAAAACGTTATGAAAACGCCAGTATCTTTGCAGTGACTTTTTTAAACTTTTTTCAGCTTTTTTCAGCGTTTTTGCATTAGCGTTTTTGAGCGTTTTTGAGCGTTTTTCTGCGTTAGCGTTTTTGAGCGTTTTTTTTTTTTTTCAATTTTTTTTTTTTTTTCAATGGATCAAAAACGCTAAAAAACGTTGGTGAATTACGTTTTTGATCGTTTTTCAGCGTTAGAGCGTTTTTACAGCTGAAAAACGTCTCTCAGAACCCACTGGTCCTGGGTTTTTTTTACAGCTTAAAAACGCCTATGCCACTTGCAGCTCAAAAACGCCTAGGTGGGCATGAAGCCATAGACTAACATAGACAGGCCTTTTTAAGCTGCAAAAAAAGCTCAAAAAAGCAGCTGTAAAAACGTCCGTGTGCATGAGGATTTCTATAGCGTCAACAGTTTACGCAGTGCTTTACAACTTGAGGGTAGACAGTACAAATACAATACACTTTAATAAAGTAGGAATCAGAGGGCCCTGCTCCTTAGTGTTTACAATCTAAGAGGGAAGGTCAAGAGGTAATAACTGTGGGGAATGTGCTGATGGAGAAGATAAATGTACAGTTGTTAGGTGGGGACCAGATAGGCTTCTCTGAAGAGATGAGTTTTCAGGGATCGTCTGAAAGTGGATAAAGTAGGAGAAAATCGGACAGATTGGGGTAGAGCATTCCAGAGGATGGGAGAGGCTCTGGAGAAGTCCTGAAGGCGAGCATGGGATGAGGTGACAAGGGAGTTTGAGAGAAGGAGGTCTTGGGAGGAGCGAAGAGAACGATTAGGTTAGTATTTTGAGACTAGGTTAGTGATGTAGCTGGGGGCCAGATTGTGGATGGCCATTTTCTAAGTTATAGTTAGTATCCTGAATTTAATTTGTTGGCTGAGTGGCAGCCAATGGAGGGATTGGCAGAGGAGTATAGCAGAAGCTGAGCGGTTTGTGAGGTGGATGAGCCTGGCAGCAGTGTTCATGATGGACTGAAGTGGGGATAGCCTATTTAGAGGTAAGCCAATGAGGAGGGAGTTGCAGTAGTCAAGGCAGAAGATGACCAGGGAGTGGATTAGAAGCTTTGTGGTGACATTGGTTAGGAAGGGGCATATCTTGGGAGATGTTGCGGCGGCAAATTTTGGATAACGATAGGATGTGGGACCAAAAGGTTAGTTCAGAGTCCAGGATTACAGCTAGGACCTTGGCGTGGGGGGGCAAGTTGATAGTTGAGCCTTTGATATTGACAGAGAAATCAGGGGACGTGGCACCTGGGGGAGGAAATATGAGTTTTATTCAAGTAATAGAAATAAAAAAGATGCAAAAAAAAAAAGATCTTTTATTCAAGCAATGCATTGACATGCCATTACATAAGAAGTAAAATCTTCATCAGCCAAAACAACGGCTCAATCCAAAAACGATAACAGGAAACAATGCTTTAACCCGACCGGTTTCGTCGCAATAGGACTTCTTCCAGGTACTTCTTATGTAATGGCATGTCAGTGCATTACTTGAATAAAGACAATTTTTAAGGATTTACACTATGTGGCATTTATCACTTTGCTGATACATTCCACTGGATATCACGATCTAAGACCGTTTATCGTTTTCCATGTGACAGTTGGATGATCCCTCCTGCTCTTTGTATGCTGAGAAACAACCGTAGATGGAGTATATGAAATTTATGAGCCCCTTTTGACCACCCGTAATAGGTGGTCAACACTCTCTGGTAAGAGTACATCAAAACCTATGCTGGTGGTTTATTCACATGGTGGAGGAGCTGAGTGAATAAGAGCTTTTGCACATATTCATATTGTGAAGGCATTTCACTGGTGTCGTTTTGAAGACACATGGACTGACTTGTTTTTTTATTCATTTAGTTCTATATTTAAGCACAACACATTTGTTTTTATAAGCTCTGTATTAAAGATGATGTCTTTAGGTCTTCAGCAAGTACTTAAAGAACTGTGTATGAAGCAATCCTGAATGGTAGAGCAGAGCAATTCAGCTAGTATGGTTTAGCAAGCAAAGAATGCAGAATCTTCCTGTGTTATTTGAGTACAAAGTGATCACTGTGACTGTTTTCTTAAAGGTATTGTATCCTGTGGTACTTCAAGTATCAGCAAGGGGAAGAAAGACAATGGTGTCTGTATACAGTGTCTATGTAGCTGGATGGGCAAGTGCCCGTGCGCCAATACTGTAATTGATGTTGCTGATGATGATGATAGTGGCTTTACATGATCTCCCTCAGGGTCCTGGCTCAGGGGATGGCGTGCAACTTCTGTCGCACCACGCTGCAGGCCACATGGATCAGCTGTAAAACGTGATGAGATAGATGATAGAGCTGATAGAGCAGAAGCCGCCTCCAGGCTGCCACTGGACAGTGAAACAATGATGTCCACAGATGCCCGTAGGATACACATGTGATGACTCTTCCTGCACAGGCCACGACTTGTCCACAGCACACCCAGTCACATAGTCCCTGCTTGCAGATCCAGCCGGGGTCCCAAGAGAGCGATCTAGGCCTAGAACAGCCTTTTTATTAGCTCTCCCAGCAGTCTGCTCTTCCCTCTCAGCTATCTGGTAATTGTAGTCCTAAACAGTTCAATATGAATGTGAAACTTAAGTCCTGGGACTACAATTCCCTGTATGCTTTGCTCTGCTCAGTGCTTTCCCTTTGGGAAATGACAACATGGAGTCCAGGCCAACACTAGAGGGAAACAACCCTTCAACAACAGCACTGCACATTGTCCTTTGAATTGCAGGCAACGATAGCCGGCTCCTGACTGCATTTGCAAGCATTTCAACAGAGGAGTTTTTTAAATAAATTTCTCCATTGCAGAGTCAAAGGCTCTTCCCAGCATAAGGGAGTAGAGTAATGAGTGCTGGAGAGAGGGGTAGGTTTATGAGTTGGAGCTTTCGTCAAGTGCAACTGATCTCGTTGGTCACAGGAAATGGAAGTTGGATGCTTTCATACCGAGAGTTGTAGTGATCCTCTGTTCTCCCCATGATTCCAAACACACTTCAGGATTATAGAGGATTGGGAAAGAATACATATTTTAACTGCTCAATCTAAAAGTATACAATGTTGATGTTTATTCAACATCTTCTTTGTACAGAATTTTCTCTTGCAACATCTCTTGTCTTTACAAGCCATCTGACAATGTTTGTTTAAAGTTTATCAAAATTATTGGCATCCAGTCCAGGATACCTATGAGGAACACACACAGCTTTGTCCATAAATACCCTGATACTTCATTTGTGAGGAGACATCTGTAGCAGTTCCTTTCATAGGAACATGGAAGAAAAAGCCACCAAGAACAGTGATGGGGACCTTCCTGTAAGTTCCTCTTCTGCTTTCTATGTTACTTTTCTTCTGTTATATACAATTAAATTAGAAGGTATATGGGGTAATTACTGTCTGCAAGATTAGAGGGGTCATATAACTGTCCTTTGCTTTTTATTTCCCAGATTTTAGCTCTGATTACATTCTGTACATAATAGTACATTATTTCCCCTTACATCCCTTTCTCTTATGCTGGCCATAGATGGATCCATTTTTTGATCAGCCTTTGATCAACACAAATAGCGCTATTGTGGGCAGGGGGTACGGGGAGCTTTCCTGGCTGGCAGAACACAAAGATTACTGCTGGCGGCTATAGCTGCTGGCAGTAATCAAATGTAAAAAAAATTCTTCAGGCTGGTTCTACTCAAGTCAATCGATGGATCAACTTGGGTACCATCAGCCTGCCAATACATGGATTGAATCTCAGCTGGTCCCTGCTGAACTGGCTGAATTTTGATCCATGTCTAGCCAGCTTAAGTGTAGTATAAAAGCCTTTAATAATGAACATAAAAGACAATTGGCCACTTACATGAATGAAGAAACAAATGCACATTTAATGCCATCACTGGATAACTACCACCTAGTTCAGCCAGGGGAGCCTCAAAAAGCAGCGCTGTCTTCTTGAAAAAGATAGGTGGCTTTGATTCTTGTTGCCACACCCACCAGCTCTCCCAAAGCGTGTGACCTAATTTCTGGAGTTCCTAGAGTTCCCATGCTGTCATCTTCTTCCCTGTATACTAGGAGTGCTCTCCCACAGTAGCAGTGCCCTGTATCAGCAGACAGAGCTGCCTTCTGAGGCTTCCCATGCTGGACTAGGCAGCGGTTATCCAGTGATATACATATGCATTTGTTTTCTCATTTGTTTCTGAGTTGCCAATTGTCTTTTATGTTAATTATTATAGTATGTTATTCTGCACTTAGATTGTAACTTTTTTAATCTTGGAATTGAACAACTGTCCACATTACAGTGTCTTTGTATGTTGTAGCATTAACAGGGCCCTTCACTGGAAACACCTGAACTCAACTATAGTGCATAGACCAGGTTACAGATGCATTATTGGCTATGAAGGCTTGATGCTTTGTATGACCCAATCCACTATCCTTAAAGGTGGGTTCCGGCCGCAATATTTATTTTTTTTTTAAAGTCAGCAGCTACAAACACTGTAGCTGCTGACTTTTAATAAGGACACTTACCTGTCCAGCGAGCCCACGATGTCAGCCCCCCAAGGCCGAACCGTCCATCGGATCAGCCGCTGGCGCCTCCATCTTAACGAAGGGAAACAGGCAGTGGAGCCTTGCGGCTTCACTGCCCGTTTCCTACTGCACATGCGTGAGTCGCGCGGCGCTTTGTGAATGGCCCCATGGTTTTCTGGGACACACACATTTCCCAGAAGGCAACGGGGCCGCTCGCTGAAGAGGAGGAAGTGCGGTGGAATAGGAAGAGGCAGATTAGGAAGACTGCCTAGCAACAAGGGTTTCAGGTAAGTTAAAAAAATTTTTTTTTTTTCAAATTTTTTTTTTAATTTTTTTAAAGATTTTTGATGCAATTTTTTATTTTAGGGTGGCCCTCCACTTTAATGAAGGAAAAAACTCCCATGGACTTGTGATGGAAGTAATGACATTTAAAAACCTTCTAATTTAAGAATATACTTCACTTGATATGCAGCATACTTTTTTTTTGCTGAATGCCAGGGTAATGTGATGACATACACATAAGTTGATCCTTACAAATTAAAATGAAAGCAGCTGTGCACAATGCTCTGGATCTATATTATATGAGATTTTATGCCAGGAATTGGAAGCTATGACTAGTGGGCAGCTGTTAGTGTATTATTCTCCTATACAGTAAAAAGACAAAACAGCCATAATTGGTTACCCCCACAAGTCTGATGCCGGAGACCATCATGAAGGCAGAACATCTGGTACTGCAGGCTGATTTTCTTGACTAATTTCAGGCCTGGCTATCTGCTCTGATTTCTGGCCAGTGCAAGTAGTATGTAGGGCAGTGTACAGAGGTCAGTAGTATGTAGGGCAGCGTACAGAGGTCAGTAGGATCTAGGGAAGTGTACAGAGGTCAGTAGTATGTAGGGCAGTGTACAGAGGTCAGTAGTATGTAGGGCAGCTTACAATGGTCAGTAGTATGCAGGACAGTATACAGAGGTCAGTAGTATGTAGAGCGGTGTACAGGGGTCAGTAGGATGTATGGCAGTGTACAGAGGTCAGTAGTAGGTAGGCCAGTGTACAGAGGTGGGTAGCATGTAGGGCGGCGTACAGAGGTCATTAGGATGTATGGTAGGGGTTGGGAGGGCATTGTACAGGGAGGTCAGAAAGTCAACGTATAGGGTCGGGGGGGGGCGGTACAGGGGGGCCAGGAGGGCGCAGTGCAGGGGGGTAATGAGAGTATGGTACTGGGGGATATGGAGGGTACAGTACAGGAGGATCAGGAGGGCTGGGGTCTCAAGAGGGCATGGCACTGGGTGTACAAGAGGGATTGGTATTAGGGGGGAATCAGGATGGCTGGGGTGTCAGGAGGGTATGGTATTGGGTGGATCAGGAGGGCTGGGGTCTCAAGAGGGCATGGCACTGGGCGGACAGGAGGGTGTGGTATTGGGGGGGATCACAAGGGCCGGGGTGTCAGGAGGGTATGGTATTGAGGGGAATCAGGAGGGCTGGGGTGTCAGGAGAGTATGGTATTAGAGGGATCAGAAGGGCTGGGGTGTCAGGAGGGTATGGTATTGGGGGGATCGGAAGGGCTGGGGTCTCAGGAGGGTATGGTATTGGGGGGATAAGGAGGGCTGGGGTGTCAGGTGGGTATAGTTTTGGGGGGATCAGAAGGCCTGGGGTGTCAGGAGGGTATGGTATTGGGGGATCAGGAGGGCTAGGGTGTCAGGAGGGTATGGTATTGGGGAGAATCAGGAGGGCTGGGTGTCAGGAGGTAATGGTATTGGGGGGGATAGGGCTGGGGTGTCAAGAGGGTATGGTATTGGGGGGATCAGGAGGGTTGGGATGTCAGGAGGGTATGGTATTGGGGGGATCAGGAGGGTTGGGGTGTCAGGAGGGTATGTTATTGGGAGGATCAAGAGGGCTGAGGTGTCAGGAGGGTATGGTATTGGGGGGGAGGATCAGGAGGGCTGGGGTGTCAGGAGGGTATGGTATTGATGGGGTCAGGAGGGCTGGGGTGTCAGGAGGTTATGGTATTGGGGGGGATCACGAGGGCTGGGTGTCAGGAGGGTATGGTATTGGGGGGGATCGGAGGGCTGGGGTGTCAGGAGGGTATGGTATTGGGGGGGATTGGAGGGCTGGGGTGTCAGGTGAGCTGGAGTGTACAGAAGTTTTAAATGCAGAGTGGTGCAGGGAAGGTGCAGAGCTGAGGAGGAGGGCGGGTGGCGATGGGCGTGCAATAACCTAATGAAGTTCTCAGGCGTGTTCAGAGAAGAGCCCGAACCCACCCAAGGTAATCTGAAGGCTTTCCCCGCCCTGCAGCCGCACGTATGAAAGGGGCGGAGACTGCCTCTGCAGCCTGGGATTGGGTGAGCGGTCCGGGAGTGAGAACCAGGCCGGCAACAGTGGGATGTCTTTGTGGTCTACCTGTCACCTGTCGACGGTCAACAGGTAGCCTGCAATCGACAGGTTGCCAACCCCCACTATAAGGGACTGTTCCTGATCTAGCAGAGACTGTTAGCTATTAAAGAGGGATCAATCAGAGCTGTACAGACCAAGGTGGAGGAATAAGTTGGAGTTGTACAGGATAAAGGAGAACAATCAATCAGAGCTGTAAATAGGGAGGAAGTTGTCCCTGGTTTTGTTACTGTCAAGTGGATATCACATAATTCCTATCCCCATCAAAGTTATTACCCCCTAATATAAATACAAAACAAAGCTCAAGGACTGTTCACTGTGTTTTGATGAAAGCTGAAGCTGTTGTGTACATGGCTGTGAATAGTGGGGAACAAGACAACAAGACATCTACAACCCCTGCAGGGGTACTCCTACATATGTTTCCTATTTTCTATTATTCTCTATCTATCAGCCATACAGCCTCTTCCCCAGTACGAAGCAGCCCAAGAAGAAGTGGATTGTGGGAGTTTCTGTGGCACTTGTTCTTGTCCTCATCACTGTTGTGTCAACTTTAATTGGAGTCTACATGACTCAAAAACACACAGAAACGGTAAGAAACATCTCAACTTTTTTTTTCTACACGCAATTGAAACATACAATATTAGTAACTGTTTCAGTTTGGTTCTGTGGAGCTGGAAACAAGTTCCTGAAATTGCACACTGTATGCTGTTTTAGTTCCCTCCTGATAACATTGGCCATATTGTTAATACTATAGATGGTGATGATGAAGCTCAACTCTCAGGATGGACACAACTTCCAGCAGACAATCTTGGTGAATGAACAGGAAGATGTGGCCGTCTTCATTGTCCACAAGAATAATTTTTCCTCCGCCATTCTGTTTGATTATAAGCGGGTAAGTGGTGATTTGTGATTTCTGTTGCCAATAGTCACATGATGTGATAATCAGAACTAATATTTTCTCACAGAGAATCATTGGTATGCGGACTTCCAACAGCACCATATGTCAGTTACTGAGGATGGATGATGTTCAAACTCCATCTATACCTGAAATACTGAAGATGATAAGAATTTTCCAGAACAATGTAAGTCTAATGGGAATATTTATAAAAACAAACAGGGAAATTAACAAAACTATCCTGGGGAGGGGGAGGAGCGGTGGTGGGCAGAGGGAGCTCCAACTTAAAGCTTTTGTTACCCCAACACTTCATTTTCCTGATATGTGCCCGCTGTACCATGTATTTGTATGAAAAAGCCTCCTGTTTTCTTTGTATTGCTTCCTTTGTGTGAAATCCCTGGTGTTCCTGCCAGTCTCTCTGCTTCCTTATTATAAACTGACCGCACTAACCAGGAGAGCACACCGTGGTCAGTTCTCTAGCTATGCTATGCCTTCTCTACTCAAATGATCAGACTTGTTCTGACACACCCCACCTACACAGCCTTTCACTGTAAAGCTCAGTGTACTGCTGTCCCCCCCCAGCTCTCATGCAGCTGAGAACAAAGGGAATGTGATTACCTATAAGAAAGAAAGAAAAAGGTGTATATATATATATATATATATATATATATATATATATATATATATATATATATATATATATTTTAATATCCATACACAGATGTTTTTACTTTCATTTCAATTTTAAACTGAATGGGTTGTTTTACAAGGTGGCCTTTACAATCACTTTAACTGCTTTCTGTGCCCTGTCTGTCACGGACACAGCATAGAACAGATTGCAACTAATTAAGGAACGGGTTTGTGCCCCTTTTTCTTAATTAGGAGCAGTATCTGCTTTGTTTTCTACATTCAGAATAATGGCTTAGGCATTATGCTTGAGCCACTCCATTTCCCCTAAAGTGTATTCTCCAGGCAATTACACCTTTTCTATATACATCTTAATGAGCCTTCTTTTTATCTAAGTTCATAGATAATATATTTACACACACCTAGAATTTTATTAGGAACACCAGTATACCTGTGTAGTGGGTGCCATCCTGCCATCTGCGGCCCCTCACCTTCCGCCAACCATTGCCGGAATGTATACTGGCAGGCTCTGAGGGACACAGAGCCTGTCAGCTCCTGTGGGGGATTCCCCCCTCCTCTTCACAGTAAAGCACGCCGAGCGGCGCTTAAGGATCCACGGCCGCCCATTCTGTTCCCTCCCATGCTTCCCTATTGGCAGGGGCGGGGACCCATGAAATCTCAGGATGACTGCAGCAATGCATCTTGGGACATGTAGTCCCCAGATCAGGCAGCTCCACTGTGATCCCTGGGGCAAGAACTACACACCTCAGCATGCTCTGGGACAGACAGAGGTGGGGAGACAAGGAGGCTACCTGGGAGCAAGGAGAATCTCACCATGAGGCAAGGTAAGATAGATGGGACCGGAGGGGCTGCTGTTCTCCATCGGGGGGCAACTTGTTGGCCACAGCTCCAGAAGTCGGGTGTGCTGATCCTGCCACAGCTCCAGGAGTCGGACAGTGATGGACATCCCACCAGAGAGGGACCCAGGTGCATCTCTAGGCGTTCCTGAGGACATGAGACGTTCCGGTTGTAAGGTGGTCAGGCGGGCCAACTGAAGAATCATCTTGCCAGGACATCTTCCTTTGGACCTTGGTTGCAGGACTGGTGAGCGGGCACTTGCCCACCTTAAAAACGCATTTGCCAACTTTAAAGACACTGCAGGCAGACAACTTTGCCTTAACGGTACCTACACCTGTAGAAACAATCACACCCAGCTGAGCAGTCATTGTATCTGCCTTGCTTACCAGAATACTGCCAGCATTCTGCTTTTTCCTTGCAAAGATACTTCCAAATACACTTTGTGCATCCTGTCAAACAGGACAACAAGTGCACCAATGCCAGGCTAGCTGAAGATACCGGATATCTCCATTGTGAGAACCTTCCTGTTTCACCTTCAGTAGCAGTGATTTGGTTGTCCTAGTAATTTTCACTAAAGAGGAACTCTAACAAGAATCCTCAAGTTGATCATTTACATTGTTGCCTATTTCAGCACAGGTTTATTGCCTGGGTCTGTGATTTCAGGATTTGAGGGAAACAGGCTGACCGTTATCAAGCCAGATCTGTTCTACTTCATGCCTGAGTGCATAAGCCACTTTAGAGCCATTTAAGTTGTTTAACTGTACTATTTTGAAGTCTGCATGTGGTCTTAATTTAAACCGTTATAGATAAGAGTTTTTGCCATTCTTGACTAATAAGTTATCCAATTATTGTTTGTTCAATTGTGAAAAGCCTTCCAGTAAACAAATTTCCTGGTTCTCTACAGTTGTGTCTGTTTGCTAGGTGTGCCAGAGGGGCTGGGACAGTTGTTTGGGTTGGGAGGCAGAGTACAGAACCAAATATATTCATGCGGCTCCTTCAGGGGTGGCGCTATGTTACATACAGTATTTATGCAGTTATCTAATCCCATGGCAGCACAGTGTATAGCATCATGCAAATGCAGGTAAAGAGCTTCAGTTAATGTTCACCTTAAACACCAGAATGGGGAAAAATGCATTCTCAGTGATTCTGACTGTGGTACAATTGTTGGTGCCAGGCAGGCTGATTTGAGTATTTCTTTAACAGCTGAGCTGATTTTCACAGACAACAAGTAACAGTTTATTCAGAATGGTGTGCAAAACCAATATCATCCAGTCATAATAAAGTTATAATCAATAGAAACTGAACATGTTTTGGGGGTTTGGAAGGTGATCAAGGGAATGTATTCTTTACCAATATTGCATTGCAGGGACTAGAGAATACTTTTCTCCTAAATGATACCCAGCTTTCCTCTCATGATAATTCCTGCTCTGTTGGTTCAGAATAGAATTCCTTCAACTCCGGGTTTATGTGCTCCTGCGTACACTCTTCCATTCAGACATCAAAAAAATCTGTATGAAGCTCTCCTTTGTAAGCCAATTGATGAGTTACTACGGCCGTAACGACAATTAGCGGTGTATCTTTTTGCAGCAGCCAAACTCACCATAGCGCGAGAGCCTGGAATACCCCAACGTATGGTCAACAAAAAATTTACTTGACACCCATGAAAAATTTCTCAGAGTTTGGCAACCCTGGATCCCATGTTCAGCTATCAAGCTTTGATAACCTTCTTATGTCAATCTGAGGACATTAAAGTGATTGTAAGGGTTTTTTTTTTAAAATAACAAACATGTCATACTTACCTCTAGTGGCCCCGAACCTTGTCTTCTGGGGTCCCCTGGTGGCTCTTGCGGCTCCTCCCCACATCAGATAACCCCCTAGAGAAGCGCTCTCCTGCGTGTTACCTTGCAGGCGTGCTCCTGAGTCCCGCATTTGCGCCCATAGACATGAATACCGGACTCGGCCCCACACCCCAGTGCCTGTGTCCTTGGATTTGATTGACAGCGGCGGCAGCCAATGGCTGCGCTGCTATCAATCTATCCAATCAAGAGCCAGGACCTCATGGAGAGAGGGAGAGCGTATCTCCGCCAACAGAAAGACGGGGCTCAGGTAAGTAAAATGGGGGGGCCGGTCACTGCCAGGTTTTTTTTTTCACCTTAATGTAAAGGATGCATTAAGGTGAAAAAATATGAGGGTTTACAACCCCTTTAGTTCCCTGAGACCTCTTTATCCTTGTCTCTCCTTTTTTCTCTTTCTCTACCCGTCCTGGAATCTTCCTCTTGTTCCGGCTCACCAGCTTTTCTTTTTCATTAAACTTGTATTCCTTCATTGTTGTGTAGATCTATTAGGCCTTTTAATTGTGGCCCGGTAATGACATAATTGAGCTTACAGATGTAATTTGTTTTTTGTTTTTTATTCTATGTTCTCATCGTGGATTTTCAATTCCTTTGGCTTGATATCTCAAGTAATCTTAATAGTGTAGTTTTGCTCATTATGATGTTATGCAGTTCTGATCTACTTATTTCATTAGTTGAATGGATCCACGTCAATGTTAAGTTTGCAATCTCTATACTTGTACATTCTGTATGTTATGCAATTGTCATCCCATTGGCTCTGTTGTGTATTTTTTTTAAAGACAATAAAGCCTTTTGTAAAAGAAAAGAATTCCTTCAACACCTTCTAAACCCTAATGAAGGGACACCTTCCCCTTGAATGTTTGGTTGTCTCATGAAGGCAACGTTTAATAAAAATCACTTACAGATTTTACACAACCTGTTTTGCACTTTTCACAATGTAACAATAGTTAATCTGAGAAATGAGCCAGCCCAAGACCTCTGTCCAAAAAGATGAAGCTTCCTTACAATGGATTGAATATATGCCTTGGATACCTACCCAGACAAAATGTTCCATTATCCCACACCTTTTCTTCCTTTTAAATTTGTTTACATACACAGAATAATGGATGTAATGTTAACAGAACTGAAATTCTTTACTTATACAGAACACTCCACCAAGCGAAAAAATAACCTATAATATTATACCAGTTAAAGAAGCAAATCAGGTCAATTTGGGAATGAATATGAACATTCTCTGCTCTGATGTACCCATCTACTGGTCAAAAATGGTAAGGTGCTTTTTATTTATATCATCATATGGGTCAGGGCACAGTAACCATAGGAAAACATGCAGACATCTAAAGTACATAATAACCGACAACAGCAAGGAGAAATTAGAGAAAAGATACAAACTGAAAAATAGATGTAAAAGTTCTTATAGCTCATGTAAATGGCTGTTTTACCACTTGCCTACTGGGAACTTATACCCCCTTCCTGCCCAAACCAATTTTCAGCTTTCAGTGCTCTCACATTTTGGATAACAATTACTCTGTCATTCAACACTGTACCCATTTGAAATTTTTGTCATTTTTTTCACACAAATAGAGCTTTCTTTTGGAAAAACTGTTTTTTTTTAACCACTTGAGCCCCGGACCATTATGCTGCCTAAGGACCAGAGGTCTTTTTCCAATTTGGCACTGCGTCGCTTTAACTTTTAATTGCGCGGTCATGCAATGCTGTACCCAAACGAAATTTGCGTCCTTTTCTTCCCACAAATAGAGCTTTCTTTTGATGGCATTTGATCACCTCTGCGGTTTTTATTTTTTGCGCTATAAACGGAAAAAGACCGAAAATTTTGAAAAAAAATGATATTTTCTACTTTTTGTTATAAAAAAAATCCAATAAACTCAATTTTAGTCATACATTTAGGCCAAAATGTATTCGGCCACATGTCTTTGGTAAAAAAAATGTCAATAAGCGTATATTTATTGGTTTGCGCAAAAGTTATAGCATCTACAAACTAGGGTACATTTTCTGGAATTTACATAGCTTTTAGTTTATGACTGCCTATGTCATTTCTTGAGGTGCTAAAATGGCAGGGCAGTACAAAACCCCCCCAAATGACCCCATTTTGGAAAGTAGACACCCCAAGGAAATTGCTGAGAGGCATGTTGAACCCATTGAATATTTATTTTTTTTGTCCCAAGTGATTGAATAATGACAAAAAAAAAAAAAAAAAAATATTTACAAAAAGTTGTCACTAAATGATATATTGCTCACACAGGCCATGGGCCTATGTGGAATTGCACCCCAAAATACATTCAGCTGCTTCTCCTGAGTACGGGGATACCACATGTTTAGGACTTTTTGGGAGCCTATCCGCGTACGGGGCCCCGAAAACCAAGCACCGCCTTCAGGATTTCTAAGGGCATACATTTTTGATTTCACTCCTCACTTCCTATCACAGTTTTGAATGCCATAAAATGCCAAGATGGCACAAAACCCCCCCAAATGACCCCATTTTGGAAAGTAGACACCCCAAGCTATTTGCTGAGAGGCATGTTGAGTCCATGGAATATTTTATTTTTTGACACAAGTTGCGGGAAAGTGACAATTTTTTTTTTTTTTGCACAAAGTTGTCACTAAATGATATATTTCTCACACAGGCCATGGGCATATGTGGAATTGCACCCCAAAATACATTTAGCTGCTTCTCCTGAGTATGGGGATACCACATGTGTGGGACTTTTTGGGAGCCTAGCCGCGTACGGGGCCCCGAAAACCAAGCACCGCCTTCAGGATTTCTAAGGGCGTAAAGTTGTGATTTCAGTCCTCACTGCCTATCACAGTTTTGAAGGCCATAAAAAGCCCAGATGGCACAAAACCCCCCCAAATGACCCCATTTTGGAAAGTAGACACCCCAAGCTATTTGCTGAGAGGCATGTTGAGTCCATGGAATATTTTATATTTTGACACAAGTTGCGGGAAAGTGACAATTTTTTTTTTTTTTGCACAAAGTTGTCACTAAATGATATATTGCTCAAACATGCCATGGGCATATGTGGAATTACACCCCAAAATATATTCTGCTGCTTCTCCTGAGTACGGGGATACCACATGTTTAGGACTTTTTGGGAGCCTAGCCGCATACGGGACCCCGAAAACCAAGCACCGGCTTCAGGATTTCTAAGGGCGTTAAGTTGTGATTTCACTCCTCACTACCTATCACAGTTTTGAAGGCCATAAAATGCCAAGATGGCACAAAACCCCCCAAATGACCCCATTTTGGAAAGTAGACACCCCAAGCTATTTGCTGAGAGGCATGGTGAGTATTTTGCAGCTCTCATTTGTTTTTGAAAATGAAGAAAGACAAGAAAAATGTATTTTTTTTTTCTTTTTTCAATTTTCGAAAGTTTGTGACAAAAAGTGAGGTCTGCAAAATACTCACTATACCTCTCAGCAAATAGCTTGGGGTGTCTATTTTCCAAAATGGGGTCATTTTGGGGGGGGTTGTGCCATCTGGGCATTCCATGGCCTCCGAAACTGTGCTAGGCAGTGAAGAGTGAAATCAAAAATTTACGACCTTAGAAAGCCTGAAGGCGGTGCTTGGTTTTCGGGGTCCCGTGTGCGGCTAGGCTCCCAAAAAGTCCCACACATGTGGTATCCCCATACTTAGGAGAAGCAACAGAATGTATTTTGGGGTGTAATTTCACATATTCCCATGGCATGTTTGAGCAATATATCATTTAGTGACAACTTTGTGCAAAAAAAAAAAAAAAAAAAAAAAAAGATTTGTCTCTTTCCCGCAACTTGTGTCACAATATAAAATATTCCATGGATTCGACATGCCTCTCAGCAAATAGCTTGGGGTGTCTACTTTCCAAAATGGGGTCATTTGGGGGGGGTTTGAACTGTCCTGGCATTTTATGCACAACATTTAGAAGCTTATGTCACACATCACCCACTCTTCTAACCACTTGAAGACAAAGCCCTTTCTGACACTTTTTGATTACATGAAAAAATAATTTTTTTTTGCAAGAAAATTACTTTGAACCCCCAAACATTATATATTTTTTTAAAGCAAATGCCCTACAGATTGAAATGGTGGGTGTTTCATATTTTTTTTTCACACAGTATTTGCGCAGCGATTTTTCAAACGCATTTTTTGGGGAAAAAACACACTTTTTTACATTTTAATGCACTAAAACACACTATATTGCCCAAATGTTTGATGAAATAAAAAAGATGATCTTAGGCTGAGTACATGGATACCAAACATGACATGCTTTAAAATTGCGCACAAACGCGCAGCGGCGACAAAATAAATACATTTTTAAAAGCCTTTAAAAGCCTTTACAGGTTACCACTTTAGATTTACAGAGGAGGTCTACTGCTAAAATTACTGCCCTCGTTCTGTCCTTCGCGGTGATACCTCACATGCATGGTGCAATTGCTGTTTACATTTGACGCCAGACCGACACTTGCATTCGCCTTTGCGCGAGAGCAAGGGGGGACAGGGGTGCTTTTTTTTTTTTTTTTTTCTTTATTATTTTTTTGCTTTTTTATCTTATTTTTAAACTGTTCCTTTCATTTTTATTTTTTTTTTATTAATTATATTGTTATCTCAGGGAATGTAAATATCCCCTATGATAGCAATAGGTAGTGACAGGTACTCTTTTTTTAAAAAATTGGGCTCTATTAGACCCTAGATCTCTCCTCTGCCCTCAAAGCATCTGACCACACCAAGATCGGTGTGATAAAATGCTTTCCCAATTTCCCAATGGCGCTGTTTACATTCGGCGAAATCTAAGTCATGAAATGCTCGTAGCTTCCGGTTTCTTAGGCCATAGAGATGTTTGGAGCCATTCTGGTCTCTGATCAGCTCTATGGTCAGCTGGCTGAATCACCGTCTGCATTTTCAGGTTCCCTGTTGGGACAGGAAAGCCAGAGAAAAACATGGAAGACGGTGGGGGGGCATTCCCTCCCACTGCTTGCAAAAGCAGTCTAGAGGCTAATTAGCCGCTAGGATTGCTTTTACATGAAAGCCGACCGCTGGCTGAAAAGAATGATACCAAGATGATACCTAAACCTGCAGGCATCATTCTGGTATAACCACTCAAAGTCCAGCAACATACCAGTACGTTGCTGGTCCTTGTTAGGCATATATTGTAAACTTTTTTTTCATGCAGCCTGTGGGCTGAACGAAAAAAAGATATTGATCGGTGGGTATGCCCACCATTAGAATACCTCCCTTCATCCACCCACTTCTAATGATGGGCATACATGCACCATTTATATATGCCGAAGCATGGGGGCAGCCTCCCGCAAAAGGCAGGAGCAAATTGCTCCTCCACCCACTGCTGCCCCCACGCTTCGGCATATATGCTGAAGTATGTAACTGTGGTGGTGAAATCACCTCCGACAGCGCTGGAGTCACGGCTTTATATATCGTGGGAGCAAACGCTGTTGCTGTCAAGATAAATAAATCCGCGCTGCAACTGAATGGCGTACCTGCTAAGCAAATGATGGTTAACAATAAACCAAAGTAACATTACAGTATAACAGTAAGACTTACCATACCTGCAAAGCAAATACAAAAAAAAAAACATAGTAAAAAATAAAACATTTAACGCAACCTGTGCCTAAAATATATATATGCCGAAGCATGGGGGCATCCTCCCGCAAAAGGCAGGAGCAAATTGCTCCTCCACCCACTGCTGCCCCCACGCTTCGGCATATATGCTGAAGTATGTAACTGTGGTGGTGAAATCACCTCCGACAGCGCTGGAGTCACGGCTTTATATATCGTGGGAGCAAACGCTGTTGCTGTCAAGATAAATAAATCCGCGCTGCAACTGAATGGTGTACCTGAAAACAATAAAATGGTTACCAACAAAACACAGTAAACGGTAAAGTATAAAAAATCTGAAAAGCAAACATGGTAAAACATAATAACAATAAAACATTGCAGAATAGAATAGAGTAAAAAAGAGCAGAACAATAGAGAGAGAATAGAGAGAGAGAGAACAATAAAACAACAACTATTTTTGTTTTTTTTATTTTATATATTTTTTTGTGTTTTTATTTTTTTTAATTTTTTTTTTATTTTTTTTTTTACACTTTTTTTTAGTAACTTTTAACTTTTGTAACTCGTTCCAGGTTTGGGTCTCTCAAAATGCAATGGCATCTTGGGAGACCCTGTGTTAGTGTGCCTAGTCTGTGCAGTGCTGAACCCTACGCTAATACTCAACTAATGTATGGTAGCGTTCAAAGCATTCACCCATGCAAAGACCAGGATTGCCAGGACAGGAGGGACAATAAGACCGGGTGTCACGCCTAAATCCGCGCTTGCTACAGACACGACATCTTTTTTGGGGGGCTCGTTGAGTAGGGGTACTCGGGATGGCATAAAGAAAATGCCGCTCATGCAGCCGGCTTACTGCATTTGGTTGGGGAAGGTGAGGTAGAGCACCGTCTGGAAACAGAAGGGCTCTGACGATCTCTTCCTGGAATTTAAGGAAGGATCCAGTCTGTCCTGAAGCTCTGTATAGTACATGAGCGTTCAGCAAAGCCAATTGAAATAAATAAACAGACACTTTTTTTGTACCAGCGTCTGGCCTTACGGGCAACTAGGTACGGCGCCAACAACTGGTCGTTGAGGTCCACCCCTCCCATATTAAGGTTGTATTTGTGGACACAGAGGGGTTTCTCCACAACACCAGTCGCCGTAGGAATTTGGGTCGTCGTGTCTGCATGAAGGGAGGTGAGAACGAAAACATTCTTCTTATCCCTCCACTTCATAGCGAGCAAATTATTATACTTCAAGCAGGCTCTCTCCCCCAGCCTAAGACGGGAATCTACAAGCCGTTGGGGAAAGCCCCGGCGATTAGGTCGCACGGTGCCACATGCTCCAATCTGCTGATCAAACAAGTGACTAAAAAGTGGCACGCTCGTATAATAATTGTCCACGTACAAGTGGTACCCCTTTCCGAATAAGGGTGACACCAAGTCCCACACTATCTTGCCAGCGCTTCCTATGTAGTCAGGGCAGTTTGTCGGCTCTACGTGACTATCTTTGCCCTCGTAAACCATAAAACTATATGTATAGCCTGTGGCCCTGTCACAGAGCTTATACATCTTGACCCCGTATCTGGCACGCTTGCTGGGAAGGTACTGTTTGAATGACAAGCGGCCAGAAAATTTAATCAGGGACTCATCAATGCAGACAACTTGATGGGGGGTAAACAAGTCTGCAAAACGTTGGTTGAAGTGGTTTACGAGGGGCCGAATTTTGTAGAGCCGATCGTATGCAGGGTCTCCACGAGGACGACAGAGTTCATTGTCGTTGAAGTGCATGAACCGCAAAATCTGCTCGTATCGTGCCCTGGCCATGGAAGCAGAGAACAAGGGTGAATGGTAAATTGGGTCAGTGGACCAATATGACCGCAACTTACTCTTTTTATTCAACCCCATGAGGAGGGAAAGGCCCAGAAAGGTCTTAAATTCGGAGACCGTAATTGGTCTCCAATCTCTGGCAAGGGAGGACTGGGGATTAGCGGCGATGTGTTGACCAGCGTATAAATTGCTTTGGTCCACAATAGATCTATAGAGATCTTCGGTGAAAAACAGTGAATAAAAATCCAGTGGCGTAAAGTCAACTGTTTCCACCTGAATTCCGGGTTGGCCAGTGAAAGGGGGAAGTACGGGTGCTGCAGAAGTGGAGGGTTCCCAATTCGGATTGGCCAATGCAGCAGGAAGGGCACTATGGGCACGACGGGCCTGTCTTTGTCTTCTTGGTGGCAGCGGGACACTACTAGTGCTTGCCACCTCGCCAGCTTGAACTGCACTTATGGGACTCGCCACGTCACCACGTGATACTGCAGTGCTGGATGTATGACCAGGGTGTACTAGGCCGCTGGTGCTTGCCAGTTCACCAGAAGGAATAGCGGCGCTAGTACTTCTCTGCTCCATACGAGAGCCCTGCGGTTCTTGCACTTCAAGGACAGAAGAAGATTGGGGTCTGGTACGCCTGACCTTAGCAGGGACCACAACTCCGTCGTCAGAGCTATCTGTCATGGAGCCACTGTCCTCTACAGGTTCATATTCTGAGCCTGAACTTGACAGATGAGTGACTTCCTCTTCACTATCTGTCATACTCAGAAACGTGTAGGCCTCTTCACTAGTGTACCTTCAATTTGCCATTTTGGGCTCTAAATTTAGGGGTACACTAGTGAGACTCACAGGCAAAAAAGCTCCTGACTGTCAGCGACTGTATCAAAACGCTACCAAAAAACTGTTAGCGATCGCAGGGATCAGGCCTGACTCTGCGAACGCTGCAGTTATGTGTGCTTAGTGTTTTGTAAGTGTCAGTTATCGATCGATACTGCACTTGGGTGGGCTGGGCAGGGCTGGGCCGAGGAGCAAAACGCAGGTGCTAGCAGGTATCTGGGCTGATCCCGCTAACACTGCGTTTCAGGGAACCCTAAACTGCTGGGGAGTATAGATCTGATCGGATCAGATATCGATCCGCTCAGATACTATAGCACTAAGGGAGGTGTATGCTGCGTGCGTGGGTTTTAGCGGTACTGGCGCTAACCTGACGCTGCCTGGGGCGACGCAGACCTTATCTGACCCTAAAAATGTAATTTATATCACCGCCGGGCAATTAGGGGGTTAAACCTTTATAGGGTAATAAACGGCGGGTGCCCTAAAACTATAATAAACTGTAATAAACTGTAATAAACTACAAAAAACAAACTAGCTAACCAGCGTCACCCGTAACACTTATACGGTGATCGCTGGTGAAAGGGTTAACTAGGGGGCAATCAGGGGGTTAAAACCTTTAGCAGGTAGTATATGGGGGTCCCTGTCGCTATAAGCAAACCTATATACTTACCTCCCTAACTAGCGTCACCTGTGTCACTAATACAGCGATCAGAAAAACGATCGCTTAGCGACACTGGTGATGGGGGGTAATCAAGGGGGTTAACTTTTATTAGGGGGGGTTAGGGGGGTACCCTGGACCTAAGGGGGGGTACCCTAGACCTAAAGGGGGCTAACCTAACTGCCCTAACACTTGTAACTGACACAAACTGACACCAATGCAAAAAAAAAAAAAATGCTATTGGTGTCAGAGTGACAGGGGGTACAGGGGGGTGATCGGGGGGTGATGGGGGGGGACAAGTGTGCCTGGTGTGTTCTACTGTTAGTGTAGTGTTGTGCAGACTTACTTGATGTCTTCTCTCCTCGGCGCCGGATCAAAAAGACCGACTCGAGGAGGGATGACATCACTTCCTTTCCCTCTGTTTACATTACAGAGGGAAAGGAAGCATTCTCATTCGCCGGGAGCGATCGGGAGGGGGTGGCCAACAATGGATGGCCTCCCCCTCACCTCTCATCGCCCGGGAAGAAATGGCGACCGCCTCGGGCACCGGGGGGGGGGGACCGATCGGACCCCCCACCCGCGGAAGGCAAATCACGTATATGTACGTGATTTTGCCTGTCCGTGCCACCTTGCCGACGTAAATCGGCGTGAGGCGGTCGCCAAGTGGTTAATGTTTTGCGCTATAAATAAAAAAAGACCATTTTTTAAAATGTGTTTCTGTTATAACATTTTGCAAATAAGTAAGGTTTTTTTCATAAATTTTGCAAAAATTTATACTGCTACATTTCTTTGGTAAAAATAATCCAAATCAGTGTATATTATTTAGTCTGTGTAAAATTATATACTTTTTTTGTATAATGTGAAAGATGATGAGAAGGTCTAGTGCTAGAATTATTGTTCTTGCTCTAACGTTTGTGGCGATACCTCACATGTGTGGTTTGAACGCCGTTTACATATGTGGGAGCTTCTGCGTGCGAGAACGCAGGGACGGGGGCACTTTTTACTTTTTTTTTAATTGTATATTTTATTTTCACACTTTCCCTTAAAAAAAATGTTTGATCACTTTTATTCCTATTACAAGGAATGTTTACATGGTGTTTGTAGTCCCAAGGCTGGTCAGGCTGATCTACCCCATTTCCATCCTTTAAACGAGTTAAAAGTCAGTTTTCAGGAAAAGTTTTGTTTTATTTTCAACATTAACAAAACTGCTTAGTGCTTTTTTCTTGGCATATTAAAGAAACACTTTGAATGCCCAAATAGCAGACAAGGAGCAGAACACTCAGCAATTACATGGCCAACAAGCCTGAAAAAATGTAGTCCTCGCTGAGGGGGAAAATAACTAAGCTCAAAGTTTGAACTTGACACAATGCCAATATCTGGACACTTGAATGGTGATGAGAATAATAGTATTCTCATCACCATTCTTCAAGTGTCCAGATATTGGCAATTTGGCATTGTGTCAAGTTCAAACTTTGAGCTTAGTTATTAGAATAGAAAAAAGAGGGAGAAACACCTGCACAATGGGATGCATGCAATGGAATAAAAATTTAAAAATTAAAGAATGTTGTTGGAACTGCTGCCACTACCGATTACTTCCACTAGGTGGAGTAAGATATAAGAAAAAAGGAATAGAAGTAGATAGCGCTGTTTCCAAGCCTGATGAATTCAAATGTGTTATAAAGGTCCTGGATGTGCATAAGTCAAATTGGTTGTCTGACTTAATAAAGTGCAGTGTGTGCTCTAAAAAAGATATAACTTAATCCGTATAAATATAATATATCCATATATAAATGAACCCTATTTTTAAATTAAAAATATTTGTGCAAAATTATGTGATCCATAACGTAAATCGATAATGTACATATGAAGTGAACAAACAAATATATATAGTCAAGTGCTTTCAGTGCTGCTAGGATCTGGTGAGTGCAATCAATCACTATTAGAACACGGATTAAGGCACGCACTGAAAGGTTTACTCATTGGAATATCCATCAGAATCCAGGGGGTTTTTTTGTAGCAGCACTGAAAGCACTTGATTATATATATTTGTTTGTTCACTACATATGTACATTATCGATTACGTTATGGATCACATAATTTTGCACAAATATTTTTAATTTAAAAATAGGGTTAATTTATATATGGATATATTATATTTATACGGATTAAGTTATATCTTTTTTAGAGCACACACTGCACTTTATTAAGTCAGATTAAGTCAGACAACCAACTTGACTTATGCACATCCAGGACCTTTATAGTAATTCCACGGGATAAACATTCACTAAATACTATAGGCAACATCTTTACAATCTTTCCCACTCCATACTGCCCTCCCACTAAGGGAATAACACATTTGAATTCACCAGGCTTGGAAACAGCGCCTATCTACTTCTATTCCTTTTTTCTTAGTTATTAGAATAGCCACTTAAAATGCATTGCATTTGCAAAAAATAGCATTCTCACTTCTCAGAATACTATTTTTTGCAAATGCAATGCATGTTAAGTGGCTATTCTCAGAATAGCCACTTAACATGCATTGCATTTGCAAAAAATTAAATTTGAAAGTACTTTCTCGCTCATTTGTGAGCGATGGGGTCGCATTATCACCCCACCATGGCTAAACACACGTTCAACAGGTGCGCTTGATGCAGGGACTGACATTACTCTTACCGCTACCCTGAACAAAGAGGGGAGCATGTGCCTGTTCATGGCCCAAAACTGAAGGCAGCTCTGTCCACCACAAATGTCTAAATACTGGTTCAGCTGAATTTGGGGACTGGAACATGAATCTCTCTTCTGTTTTTTGCGGTATGCTGTGAACAGCCCAGAATGACTCTCTGACTCTGCCACTGGCATTTGCTCGTCTTCATCGGTGGTTGTTGGGGTGGGCTTGCAGTCCTCTTTGAGAATCAAGTCTGAAAAACAGAAGCATAAAACAGTGACTCAATGCACTCAGGTGTTATTACTGCAAACGGGTTATTACCAAAAACATAACATACTTTTTATCATCGCAGACACAGCCTCCTTGACATTTTCGGTAGCCAAAACATCATGGGTCAACCACATGGTGCCAAATGAAGGATCCAGCAGAGCAGCCTTTAGGTATAGAGGGTCAGAGAAGGGTAAGGTTGCTACATCATTCTGTTCATCTGCCATCCTCACATTGACAAAGATCCCTTCGAATCGTCTTTGGAGTGATTCTTGCAGGCTACGGATCAAGCCACCAAGGTAGCGCACGCTCTGTTTATGATTTTCCAAGTGGTGATTCAGAGAAAGGATACGGGGTACAACAGCACTTATTGTCACAAGTTTTTCTCCCTGTGAGAGGTCTGTGGCTTCTCCAAAAGGTTGAAGGACATCCACAAGTTCCTTAATCTGATTCCACTCTCTAGCTGTGAATACAGTCTCTTTGTGTCCCCCATCTTCAAGCATTCTAGTCAGTTTCAGCTGGTCACAGCTGACCACAGATTTAAATTGCCTCAGTGTGGAATTCCAGAGTGTGGTAACAGAGGCAGGGATTCCACGCTGTCCAAACTCCTCCTCAAATTTTTCCTTGAAAGAGGTGCTTGTGTGTAACAAGGAGCTCAACCTGGAAGCTTTGGCGGGAGCTGCATTGACTAATTTAGTCTCTTTAAGTCCATCACCTATTACCAATTGAAGCGTGTGTGCAAAACATTGAAGTCTAGTCTGGGTTTTTGCACTCAAATAATTGTCAAACATCTCCTGTTCTTCCACTGACAGGTCATTCCAAATGTCTGAATCATCAAGGTCATCGTCTTCATCTAGCTGTCCTGGAAAACATGTAGTGAATGCTTTTTTCATGTTTGCGGCGTTGTCACAGATGATGTGGTCTACCTTTTTTTAATCTTGTACTCTTCACATATATGCTCAAATTCCTCACAAATTCTTTCCCCTGTATGGGGACCTTTGAAGCGGTTGCACGCAAGTAACTGTGATTTTAACTGAAGACGGTCATCCTCAATGTTGATCCAGTGCACTGTGACTCCAAGAAAGCCTCTCATCCTGCGGTCTGACCATATATCTACAGTCACTGACAGATGATCTACCACTTTGAGTTCATTTTTCAGCTTCATTTTCCTATCTGCCACCAGATTGTCAAGCTTGCCAGTAATTGTTCTTCTACTTACTGGAGAGTACTTGTTGTCTACTATTGACAAAAAGCGACGAAAGCTTTGATGTTCAATGATGGACAGTGGCATGTTGCAGTTTATAATGAGGTCTGACAGGATTGAGTTTGTAATTGCCTTTTGCTGCTGGTGGTTGCAGTGGTATAGCTGCACAGTCCCCTGTGCGATGAATTGTGAGATTTGAGGCTGGGTATCATCAAAAGTCCCTTTGGTATGGATGTACTCTTCATATCTATAGAGTAAACAGAAGAGAGATAGAAAAAAAGTTAGCTATGTGATTTATTGATTTGAACAACAATACACTCTGCTCCCACCTAAAGTGGGATGTAGGCCTAATTTGCATATATATATATATATATATATATATATATACATACACGTGACATTACTGTACCTACTTTTCTTTGTGGGTTTTGTAGTGGCAGATGAAGTTGGATGTTGTGGTGGACGTGTCCCTTATTTTTGAGTTGCAGACCTTGCATATCGCCGTTCTCTTCTTTTCACCATCTAAAACATAATCCTTAAATCCAAATTTAATTATTTTTGGAATCGCTCCCTCCATTATAGCTGCCTTGTGCGTTGATCTGTCAGGGGTGGATCCAGAGTTTGCTGTCGGGACGGCCCGGGCACTGCCAGAAAATAAGGTGTTGCTGCTTAGTACACTAGTACTTACAGAACTATTTTTAATGTATTATATATATACGGTCCTAACCTAACCTTGTTTAAAACAGTGACACGTTTATCATTCCAGATTAGAATATTACATTAGTGACTCATAGTGACACTTTTTGGGCACCAGTGACACCAATACAGTGACCAGTGCTAAAGTTTGCATTGATTTCAGCATGCATGGAGCACTGCAGTACATGAACTTTCACTGGATGTGGACTGTTTAATGAGTTTGTAGTACGCATGGAGCACTTAATTCAGCAATATGATTTTTATGTAATATTCACGTTGAGCACTTTGTACTTCGCACAAGTAATAGTTAATTAGTGAAGGACTCAGGGAGGAACTGGTCTGGGACTGAGGGTCAGTGCAGTGGCCGTCGCAGCGCAGGAGAAAAAAAGCACAGAGCCAAGGAGGAGGAGAAAACAAGGAAAGAAGGTTTGTACCTACCTAGGTTTCATAGTTTTAGCATGTGCAATGATATTGATGATTGATTGCATCTGCAATCATATCTGCAACCTGCAATCATCAGTACAGGCCACTGGCCAGGGCCCTGCTAGCTGCTACATCACTAGTGCAGATTTGCAGAAGCTGCAGGTCTGTTTGATGCAGTGCCAAGCAAGCTAATGCTTCCCTGCAAAGTTTGCAGGGAAGTTTTCAGGGAAGCATTTGCTTGGCACTGCATCAAACAAACCTGCAGCTTCTGCAAATCTGTTTCCTCCTCCTCGGCTCCGGGCTGTGTGCTTTTTCTTCTGTGCTGCGACGACCACTGCACTGACCCCCATTCTCAGACCAGTTCCTCCCTAAGTCGTGTGACTGTCCCTGCTCCAGTGCCCCCTCAGTAGAAGAATAATAGTCTGCCATGACTTATTCTATGGCTGCTGGACTGGACTCCACTCAGATTCAGTCAGTCGGCTAGGCTTGGCTGGCTCCTTGGGCAACTTCCAGTTCCTTCTTCCTCCCCCACCGTGAGGCCCGCGACTCACGCTGCTGGCTCTGCACACTTGCACAGAAGCCCAGCCCCTCCCTCAGAGATCACTCCGCAGCAGGAGGGGGGCGGCGCCGCAGCCTGGCCGGACGGAATACAGAGACCTGTACAGCCTAGAAGGAGAGACTGCAGTGCAGTCATCATCAAATAAAAAAAAAGTCTGCGGCGGCCGCGAACACTGCAAGCGCCGCTCGCGGACACCTATGCGATCCCCGCCCACAATGTTAGTAAGCTGTATTTGTGCGGGCAGAAGCCGGGACTCGGGGGAGCTTTCTTTTGTGGGGGGGCGGCTTTTGCCTAGGCCAAGACACAGCACTGGTGGTGCCAAGTCATTGCAAGTCATTGCAAGTCAAATAGCCCAAGTCAAAGTCAAGTCGCAAGTCATTAGTGGCAAGTCAAAGTCAAGTCGAGTTGAGTCATTTATTTCATTTTGTCAAGCAAGTCGCAAGTCCTCAAACAGGTGACTTGAGTCCGACTCGAGTCAAGTCATGTGACTCGAGTCCCCCACCTCTGGAGTCCAGGGACAGTCCATGGTCAAGGCAAGTAGTAAGAAAGTGTAGTCCGAAAACAGTTCCAAGGTCAGAGCTGGTAGCAAGCAAGCATAGTTCAGTTAATAGTCCGAGATCAAATTCAGGTGGCAATCTAAAAAGTAATCCAGGCCCAAGGCAAAGGATGGCTAAGGGGGATCTGAGATAATAGTAGTAGCCAGGCAGGGAAATAAACAGAGAACTGTGAATATAAAGCTGTCACAAGCGCAGGTGAACAGGCTGATGAGGTTTAAATAAGGCTCCTCCTGTGCTAAGGACCATTCTAGCTACGTGGCATGTGGCCAGACTCATTACCTCTCAGCTTATCAGAGCAGCTGGGTCTCTCACAAGACTCATTACCCTGCAGCTAATGGGAACAACTAGAAGTCTAAGAAGACTCATTAAAGCCGGCTATAGATGTGTTGAAGGGGGCATCCCCCCTGTGGAGCGATTGTATTCTCCCAACAGGGGGCAAGCCGTCCCCACAGAATACACAGTGATAACTGCTAGCAGCTATAATAGTTGCTAGCAATAATTGCATGTAAAATCCTACAGGTTGGTGGTACCCAAGTTGATCGATTCAGCATTCAGCATGCCCATACATGGTTTGAATCTCACCCGGTCCCTACTGAATCAGTCAAGATTCAAACAATCTATGGCTGATTTAACTCTCTTAGCTAACAGGAGATGCTGGAAGGCTGCCTAACATGAGGTCTTTGGTTCAAAGAGTAGACTCTAGTAGGAAAGGTACTTGGCTAGAGATCAAAAGGACAGTCGTTTGGATGATGAGTTGGAATGTTCCCACTGGCTTTTAGTGGGAGCGTAGAAGTTTATAAATTGACCAGAATCTTAGTATGGCTTGGCTAGTTCTGAAAACATGTCAGGTACCAGGATGTGATTTTGCCCATGGATTATGTAACTTTAGCCTAAAGAGCCGTACACATGGGCCGAATGTCGTCCAGCATCTGCCAGTTCAGTAGAAACTGTGTGTACTGCAAAGAAATAATGTGTACTGCAGCCGGTCCGACAGAAGCCGGATGTTCAGCTGGCTTTTGACGAAGGCGCATGACCAAAAAAGGTCTGCCAATCGGTATCCAAGCAGTGCTCTCAACTTAAGCAGAGGATAAGCAAGGGACACTATCAGGTAGAAGCCTATGTCAGTGTACAGTATTATCTTATTACTGAATTAGTGTCACTAGCGAAGTTAGTGTCAGTTAGTGACCCTCCCAGATCATGTCTGTTAGCGCCAGATTGCTGTGCACCCTATCACAGTCACACTATAAGTCGCTGATCACCACCATTACCAGTATAGCGTCATAGCTGTGTAAATTCCAATATATATATTCACCATAGTTTGTAGATGCTATAACTTTTGCACAAACCAATTAATATACACTTATTTTTATTTTATTTTTATTTTTTTACCAAGTTCATGTAGTAGAATACATTATAACAGAAATGAATGTATGAATTATACATTATATAACAGAAATGAAAAAAATATTGATTTTTTTTTTTTTCAAAATTGTCAGTTATTTTTAATTTATATCGCAAACAATAAAAAACCCAGTGGTGATCAAATACCACCAAAAGAAAGCTCTATTTGTGTTAAAAACAAATGATAAAAATGTAATTTGCATACAACCCTAAATGATCGCACAATTGCCAGTTAAAGTAGCGCAGTGCTGAATAGCAAAAAAAAATTATGGTGAAACCTTGAGGTCAAGTGGTTAAAAAGCATGTTTGCTTCCTTTACCCTTTGCTCCCACATAATCCTCCTTTCCAAGAGACTAGTCCCCCTAAAGCTGCTTCTCTTTGGCATGCCATCTGTCGGTCACACCCTGACATCATCTTTTCTAATGCAGGACAAGCAGTTCTGCATTGTAAGTGAGGATGCGGAGGGCCCTCCCACAGCCCAGAGGGATCAGAAGAGTGCTGGCTGTTAGAGGAGTGAGGGAGAAAGTTGTATAGGCAATTAGGTATTCAGGCATGATTTACTAAGCTTGAAGATGCTTGCAAAGATGAGGAGTGTTTAATTGTCACTGACAAAACCTTGTATATCCCCATCTGTACACTCAATTGCTAGGTCATGTGCCTGCTCTGTATCTAAGAAGTGGCTTACTAAAGAAACAAATGCGATATGCTAGAAGACAGAAGTATCTTTCAGCACAAGATCCGTATCATATCATTTCCACATTTTTTTTTTTACTTTAGTTCACATTTTAGCTCGGGAGGTACAAGGGTAAAATACAGCACGAGGGAATGATGACAATAATAAATAGTGTTTTCTTCTTCTAGGTGGATCTTCGGGAACGGAAAGTTCATGGCAACATTACAGTTGATATTCAAGTTGGATGTTTTCGAGTTACATGCACTATAAGTTGGTGAAGGGACCCTCCTCTGCAGAGTTCTAGGCTTTAGGAAAATATTGCTGTCAATCTATACATAACATTGGTTACAATTACTGTATCCTATGAATATTTGTAAAATAAAGAAGTAGATACATGCACAAAAAGTATGTCTAATTGTGTTATCCCTTACACCATCTTCTTTTCTATATCATAAAAATCATTCACTTAGTAAAACATTTTCATCAAAACTCTGTATATTTTCCTTTTACATCAAGATAAATGATGGGAGGAAGGAGTCCCGTTAAGGAAGCAACTAAATCTTAGACACATAGGGGTTTATTTACTAAAGCTAGAGAGGGCAAAATAAGTCACATTTCTGCATAGAAACCAATCAGCTTCTAACCTCAGCTTGTTCAATTAAGCTTTGGCAATAAAACCTGGATGCGGATTGGTTTCTATGCAGAATTGTGACTAATTTTGCCCTCTCTAGCTTTAGTAACAAACACCATAGTGTCTGGAACCACATCCTTAGAAAGTTACATACAAAAAGACCCTAGCTAGAAAATAGAGGACTTTAAAAGGTACCACGTATACATAAAAAGTCAATATTGTATTTTACAAATATTAAAAAACATATATGACATATAAAAAAGACATAAGTATTGCATGTCAACATTATAAGTACATAGGTTTGTATTGTATATCTTCACTCATCATCCCCGCCCCAATGGGCAATGGATTGTTTGCTGTACCTTTGAGGCATTTCACGGGTCTATGCCCGCTTCATCTGGAAGAGAACTACAGTCAAGCTCTACAATAATAAAAGGTACATTTGTCAACACACCCATATAATAAGGGTACATCCAACAGGTTTGTCATCCCTTATAGGAAATTAAAATGTTACATACCTGTATTTTACATGATAGGATTAGGAGATGTACCTGGATAAATGGTGTTTGACAGCCTGAAGGCTGTGAATGATCAACGAGTAGAAGTCATCTAGGGTCCCTCAAAGAAAATTGGGAGCCCAGTGCAAGGGCAACTGCAGGACCAGTGGCTGGAGATGAATATCGACCCCCTCCCAGTAATCAAGGAGTGAGCCAATGCCCACAACAATTGGGCGACCCTGTATGGAGTTGCCCGATTTGTGGATCTTAGGTAGGTGATGGAGTATTAGTGTAACTGGGTTCTCTACAAATAAATAATCTGCTGTCTTTAGAGTTAGAACCAATGTTTTACATCTAATAAATCTGCCAAGGCCAACTTAAAGGCAGAAGTAGGATTTAAATTGAAGGGGGAGATAGGTGATCTGATCATTTAGTTGCCTCAACTCATCCCAGACTTGCCGCAAGCCCTGCTCAGGTAATGCTACCCTTTTGGCCATTAGTTACTCCCACGCCATCAAATTGATACCAGTGGGTGAGTTCACCCACTGGTAAATATTGTACCAATCTATCAGAGTATCCACTTCTGCTTTGTTAGATAACAGTTTTGCAAACAGAAATCTATTAATACATTTTTTTCTTGTTTTGCATACTCGAAGAGGAGGTGGAGCCTGTACAAAAAAAATGTAAAGTCAGCAGCTAAAAATACTGTAGCTGCTAACTTTTAATATAAGGACATTCTCCTGTCCAGGGAGCCTACGATGTTTGGGTGCAGGCACTGGTGTTCTGTGAAAACAACCAACTCGTCAAGATCTCCAACCACGTCACTGCCGATTACTCTCCAGCATCAGTAATTGGAGATTTTGATGAGTTTGCTGTTTTGACACAACACTGGCAGCATATACACACGGTACACAATGAGTTGGCTTTTTTAAGGAGGAAAAAGTTGTTGCTGCCTTGGAGGCGGCCATGTTGTTGGTTACTAGCGGGCGGACTAACAATGTCTGCTCATTATATTGTGTACCATAGTGTATACGCTGCCGGTGTGACAAAATAGCAAACTCATCGAAATCTTAGTGCTGGAGATGAACCGGAAGTGACGAGGTTGGATATTTTGACGAGTTGGCTGTTTTGACAGAACACCGGCATTCTAAGGGAAACAGGAAGTGAAGCCTTGTGGTTTCACAGCCTGTTTCCTACTACGCATGTGCGAGTCATGCTGTGCTTTCTGAATTACCCCACTGTCTTCTGGGATCTGTGTGTCTCCCAGAAGGCAGCGGGGGGGGGGCAGACATTGCATAGATCGTCACACAAGATTGCGGCAATCTTACAAACAAGTGGAATCGGATACCTGGTTTTGATCGAAAGGTGCCAAATGTGGTAGTGGGGGGGGGGGGGGGGAACAAGCGGAGCTTCTCCCTTTTGAGTGGAGCTCCGCTTTAATTACATTTTATTGTGCATCACCACATAATCAATTACATGGTCAATTCTTGATTTTTTGCAAATAATCCTTGATCTGTATACACTGTATGTAAACTCTGAAGTCCCTGGGAACATTGCAACTTCGACACAATATGGAAAAAGTTTTGGATTAAGCCAAAACATGTTACAGTGAGATGGGAATGATGACAGGTTTCTGAATTAACCACCTTTTTCCTTTTCTGATCTTTAGTGGCATCACATCAAAATTCTTTAAAGAAAATACATTTAAAACTTCCCATGTTCCAGAATATTTAGTAATCATAACTGTCTGGACTGGTCAGCTGTAAAACAAATGAAAACAGTGACCAAAGAGTCACAGGGGATTAGTCACAGCTCTGAAAACCTAGTGTAGCCCCACCCCTGAAGGAGCCGCTAGTTTGGATGGGTCCTCTAAGGCTGGCCTCAACCTTCTTAAACCCCTCAGCCTTTCTGACACACCCAGCTGAATACACAGACACTGCGTTTCACAAGGAGGTCACCAACAACACCTTAATACTCAGCAATAATACGATCTCAAAGGAACACAGTCAGTGATATAAACTTTGTATTCTGAGGTCTATTAATAACTAGACAAAACAACAAGAAAGGGTAATAAGAATACACTGAGTTACATGCCAAATATGGCAGTGCACTTGTACTAGCTTTGTAACAAGCCCAACAGATGGCAGCACAAGGCTGCATGCATAATCACAGGGAGCACCAACCTTCATAAGTCAGCATGCCAAAAGTCATTGTTCTGTGTACATTGAGAGCTGTGCAACTGGTGCTATTCTGACCATGTGCGTTACCATGTCTGCTATTTCATCATGGACAGCAAGATAGAACAAAGAGCAAACGTGAAATTCTGCCTGAAACTGGGCAAATTTGCCACAGAGATGTTTGACATGATTCCTCAAGTTTATAGTGATGCAGCAATAAGTAGTTTAAGGTGTTTTGAGTGTCCGACCATCATCGTGCATAAGTTGCCAGTTTAGACATTTTAGAGGGTTACGTTCGTTGAAGGTCTTTCTGATCTTTTGTCAATTCAAGTGATGTTCTTCCGTTCTTGAAGCGTGCGTGACACTCAAAACACTTTGAACAACTCATTGCAGCATCGCCGTAAACTTGCCAAATCATGTCAAACATCTCTGTGGCAGATTTGCCCAGTTTCATGCAGAATTTCACGTTTGCTCTTTGTTCTAACTTGCTGCCCATGATTAAATAGCAGACGTGGTCAGAATAGCACCAGTTACACAGCTCTCGATGTACACAGGACGAAGTCTTTTGGCATGCTGACTTATAAAGGTTGGTGGTCCCTGTGACTGTGCATACAGCTTTGTGCTGCCATCTGTTGGCATGATACAAGCCTAGTCTCAAAACTTTTTGATACCACCTCATGCATATACAGTACATATACACACATATATGGAAAATACTATGTGGTCTTAGTTCAGTGACACTGGTCAGTCTAGAGCAGTGATCTCCAAACTGTGGCCCTCTGCTTGCCTTTATCTGGTCCTTCGGTCACCAACTGTCACCAATGATGGAGCACTGTTCCACCTACTAACACCATCAATGAGGCACTCTTCTTCTCATTGATATCAACAATGGGGCACTATGTCTTCCATCAAAACCAAAGATGGGCCACTGATGCCAGGGCATTTTCTACTCCCACTGGCCACTGTTCGGCCCCCCTAAAGCCTGAAGGGCAGTAAACTGGCCCTTTGCCTAGAAAGTTTAGAGAACCCTGGTCTAGTGCAAGAGGTGAAGGCCTCCAACTTCTCATTGTCAGTAGTAAAAACGGATGGAACATGTAACATTTTCGCAAAGGTATGTAAAAATGAATCCGTGCAGTGGATATAGGTACAGACAGGATATAGAACTGCTGCCTCTACAGGTACAGTTCCACCTAAGTGGAGTGTACTGGAATAAATGTAAAACAGATGTAGGTATGGCGCTGTTCTAGTGGAGTGGATAATTGATGATAAAACCACTGTATTGCACCTTATCTAGTCTCCCAAACTAGATGTGGAAAGTTGGAGGGTTTGAAATGTGTATATTATAAATTAGTAGCAGATGCCTTGGACCTTGTGTGTGTACACATTTGCCTTGGTGTGGTGCTATAAGCTTGTAGCCAGAGGGAATACTTCAGTGTATTTATTTGTCTCATATGTGAATTACCCCTGTGAATGTTAACCAGACATTAAATTTATGCTATTTCCCAGTTTTGTAATGGGATTACATAAAAAATATGACCAATATAGTATCACATACAATGCATAAGTAAATCTTAGTAAAAGTGCATATGCAAGAAGGTGCTTAGTGAAAAAAATATGTGCTAATTAGCAACAATAAGCTACAATAGGCTCATTGGCAAAGTGACTTGTGCTCAAAAACAAAAAAACAGTGCTTGCTGGAAAAACAATATTGTTTTTAAAGGTCTTGTGGCAAAGTGATTTGTGCTCAGAAAGAACCAGTCCTTATTAAAAAACAATATTGTTTAAAAAGATCTTCTTGTTCAAGTGCTGGCTTGGTGATGGTGCTTCTTAATCGTGCTCCTAATGTGCATACACTCACCGAATAGCCTCACCCCTGCAGGGGTATTGCGCGGTCACAGTATCTGCCACTGTGTAGCAACTCTTGGCAGCTCTGGTCCATGCTTTTAATGTTGTCTAGCGACTTTTAATGTGTTCAACATGAAAAAGAGAAGGGATGCCCATAGCGTAAAACCGTTTTAAAAAGCTTTATTTTGTACATAAGCAAAGATGGTACTCACATTTTAATGGTTAGTATAAGCATGAAAGGATTTTCGCAAAGGTGAACTTATCCTTTGAAGAAGACAAATAGGTTTGCCACACAGAAACAAAAGGGGGAGCCTGTGGCAAGTCCAAGGACTGCCATTGCTGTTTCCTGATGTCTTTAGGTTGGAGCAGGTTATTGTAAGCGGGCACCCAGTTTGCTCTTTCACTGGGGCCCCATGAAGCTTCTCAATAGCTTCCCAAGCAGTGTCTAAGTTAGATTAATCTTCTTGTTTTCGGCACTGTGCTCTGAAGTGCCCAATCTCTCCACAATTGAAGCATCCCAATAATGAGAAAGAACTAAGTAAAGACACATCCCTAAAAACAACTAAAACAATACTCCCCAACACCAATTGTAGTGATGATATCACTCAGGGGTAAATTCAGAATTGAATCTTCCCGTTTCCAACTCCTAACAGGTTCTGAAACATATGTGTTCTAAACCAGATCAGGATGTCACTGCTTGATTATATGGTGACCCTATTAGTGATCTTTTAAGGGTACCTCCACTCCTGGAAAAAATATATATATTAAGGAGGATCCAGAGGAGGGAGAACCAACAGAAAGAAAATGAGAGAAAAAGGACTGTCCAGTTCCACTATAAAAATATTAAATTTTTCCTCCCACATGCTTCCTGAGGGCAAAATTGGCCGTTTACAAAAAGGGTTACATTATTCCCCAAGCTGTAAAGCTAAACTTGAACTTTTTAAGGACCTTAATAAATGAATTAAGGATGTTATAGTCCAATGATAAAAGTCTGCAGGGCTCTAAACATAAGATTTGCAGTCTGCAGAAGCAAATTTTAGTGGGGATTGTGCAGAAGTGGGTGCTTCAGCTGGGACGAATGAATTTGATGAATTAGAAGTTCTCCAATCTTGGAAGAACTTTACGCTGAAGGTCAGATATGTGGTGAGGGTGAAGGTTTCAGTCAATGTTCTAATCCCTTTAAACCCTTTGTACACACACACCTTTCTGTCCAAAATCTGTTATTTTATTCCCACCAAGTGAATACATTAAAACATTTTATTCCATAGTGTATGCGGATTTTACAAAATTATGTTAGAATCCCCAGGCTGTGGGGTATAGTAACCTCACAAGACTTCAAAAAGAAGCATTAAAGAATCTGAAAAAAAAAAAAAAAAAAAATTATAATTAAATCAGCAGATAAAGGGGGGGGGGGAGAGAAGTTGTGATTCAAAATAGAGAATATTATTTGAGAGAGGCATTCAGACTACTATCCAATTCAGACACATACTGTATCAGAAGCTCCCTGGAGATCATAAAGGAAGCATATGCCAATGGGACTAGTAACAAAACAGAGAAAATGTTCCTTGCGAAAGATATCTATAAAACACCATATTTCTATCACATTACAAATGGTCCACCTGGTAGACCAATCATAGCAGGGATACATGGTCTTACTAGAAGGACTTCTCAATATGTGGATCATTTTCTCCAGCCTGTGGTGACTTCCCGCCCTGCCTATATTAGGGCTTACTCCCACATATTGGAACATCTTCAAAAATATAGGTGGTAACCAGGGTATCTTTGGCTATCATTGGACGTGTGTTCATTATACAATTTGTCACGGGGGCGGGATTGGAGGCCCTCGATCATTTTCTTTTCGCTACCGACTATATGCACCCGCAACAAGCTCAGTTTATTAGTACATGTACAAAATTTGCATGAGAGCATAATCATTTCAGTTTCTTGTTTCATATGATCTCCAAAAGTCTGGCACAGCAAGGGGGGCAATGGAAAACGTTTTATGGGCTTCTGGGAGAAACAGTGTATTTGGAGAGATAATCCCTTTGGTAGACCTATTGTGTACTATAGACGGTACATAGATTATATTATTTAGGACAGCCCCCAAGAAAATATTTACAGTACTTTGAAAAAGTATTCATACCTCTTTAAATTTCCCACATTTTCTCATGTTACAACCAAAAATGTAAATATATTTTTATTGGGATTTTATGTGATAGACCAACACAAAGTGGCACTTAATTGTGAAGTGGAAGGAAAATAATAAAGGGTTTTCAAATTTTTTTTACAAATAAATATCTGAAAAGTGGCATGCATTTGTATTCAGCCTCCCTGAGTCAATACTTTGTAGAACCACCATGAGCTGCAGCTACAAGTCATTTTGGGGATGTCTCTACCAGCTTTGCACATCTAGAGAGTGACATTTTTGCCCCTTGTTCTTTGCAAAATAGCTCAAGCTCTGTCAGATTGCATGGAGAGCGTCTGAACAGCAATTTTTAAGCCTTGCCACAGATTCTCAATTGGATTTAGATCTGGACTTTGACTGGACCATTCTAACACATGAATATGCTTTGATCTAAACCATTCCATTGTAGCTCTGGATGTTTAGGGTCATTGTCCTGCTGGAAGGTGAACCTCTGCCCCAGTCTCAAGTCTTTTGCAGACTCAAAGGGTTTTCTTCTAAGATTACCCTGTATTTGTCACCATCCATCTTCACATCAACTCTGACCAGCTTCCCTGTCCCTGCTGAAGAAAAGCATCCCCACAACATGATGCTACCACCACAATGTTTCACAGTGGGGCTGGTATGTTTAGGGTGATGTGCAGTGTTAGTTTTCTGCCACACATAGCTTTCTGCTTTTAAGCCAAAAAGTTCTATTTTGATCTCATCTGACTAGAGCACATTCTTCCATATGTTTGCGGTGTCCCCCACATGGCTTCCCGTGAACGGGACTTATTATGGTTTTCTTTCAGAAATGGCTTTCTTCTTGCCACTCTTCCATATAGGCCAGAGTTGTGGAGTGTACAACTAATAGTTGTCCTGTGGACAGATTCTCCCACCTGAACTGTGGATCTCTGCAGCTCCTCCAGAGTTACCATGGGCCCTCTTGGCTGCTTCTTTGAATAATTCCCTCCTTGCCCGGCCTGTCAGTTTAGGTGAATGGCCATGTCTTGGTAGTTTTGCAGTTGTGCCGTACTCTTTCCATTTTTGGATGATTGAACAGTGCCTTGTGAGATGTTCAAAGCTTGTGATATTTTTTTTTATAAACCAACCCTGCTTTAAACTTCTCCACAACTTTATCTCTGACCTGTCTGGTGTGTTCCTTGGCCTTCGTGATGCTGCTCGTTTACTAAGGTTCTCTAATAAATCTCTGAAGTTTTTACTGAGATTGAATTACACACAGGTGGACTCTATATACAAATTAGGTGACTTCTGAAGGCAATTTTTCAGATATTTATTTGTAAAACCATTTATCATTTTCCTTCCACTTCACAATTATGTGCCACTTTGTGTTGGTCTATCACATAAAATCCCAATAAAATACATTTACGGTTTTGTTTGTAACATGACAAAATGTGGAAAATGTCAAGGGTTATGAATACTTTTTCAAGGCACTGTACCAATTAGTAAATTACTGTAACTGTAATCAATATAATATCAAGTTTACACATTTTATAGACTGAAAGAGTATTTTTTCTGAATCTGGTTTTGTCATGGGACGAGGAAAAGAATATTGTTTCAGAAATGCATTTTAAGGACACTGCAGGTATTTCATACCTTAACTAATTGTTGTCACCTGGCAAGCTGGAAAAATAATATACCATATAGCCAATTTAATAGATTAAGAAGAAATTGCATGAAGACACCTGATTATTTATAACAGGGACAAATATTGTGCAGAAAATTCCTGGAGAAAGGGTATATTAAAAAGTACATCCAGGATGCTTTGTGCAAATTTGAAAACAAAGTGGTTCTGCCAGAAGAGAAGGGGAATAACTATAGGGATGTATCTACAAAATGTATCCCTGGATACATTAATTAGCATTGAGCAATTAAAAACACTTTGAAAAAAACACTGGACTAGATTATTAAAAGATTCAGCATTAAAGTGTTTGTTAACCCCCCCCCCAAAAAAAAAAAAATCAGATCCTGGTCCCTTAAAGCAGTTTAAACAGCACAGTGTTTGTGCTGTGTAATCTGCCCCCCCTCTAAACTGTAAAAAAAAACCTCACTGAACCTGCCACTTCCTGTATCCCCTCTCTGTACTGACCACAAAAATCAGGGCTGCTGAGCCCTGACCACCGTGGTCAGAGTGTGTCCCTCCATCATACGCAGCGGTCCTTTCTGATATCCTCTCTTCCCTCCTCCTTGCCTGTCAGCTCCCTCTGTGTCTCTGTCTCCTCCCTGCCCCACCGCTATTAAAAAAATAAAAAACCTACAATGGTCACTGCCAGCCCCCTCTATTAAGGCCTGGCATACCAACACTATGCAAGTCATTTCTAAAAATGAGCGTTGTAAATACATATTTAGAGCTATCTTCAGGCCGGTCACAAGACTCACGGCCGCTTTTCAGGCTCGAGACAGGGATTCTGCGGGAGGCCACATGATCTCCCCCACTGATGTCAGAGGGAGATCTTAGCCCCTCCCGCATAAGCCATGTATCTGAGCTGTAAAACGGCCATGAGTCACATGACCAGCCTGAAGATAGCGCTAAATAGGTATTTACAACGCTCGTTTTTTGAAATGACACAAAGACAAAGAGTTCCCCTATTGGTGGACTTTTTAGGCACGTATAAAAAGGCGTAGAAGAGTATATAGAGTACAGATATAGTTTATTAAATAGAAAAGTACTAAAAAATATGACAATAATGTAACGTCTATTATTGGGAATGCGAATCAGTTTTACATTGGTGTATATACAGTGTATAAAACAGTTAGCAATAGTTATTAACACTGTATTAGCTGACTTGGCATTCCATGAAACTTTGAATAAAAAACAGCGACAATGACACGGTCTGTCAGGTAGATGTGTGTCTGTTCAGGCCGGGGTCATCCTTTGCAGTCCGCGGGATGACACCGGCCTGAACAGACACACATCTACCTGCTTGCTATCCACTCACCATACGTCTCTAAAACAACATCTATTGAGCCACCTTCAGGACCTGCCTTCCGGCCTCAGTGGAGCCTGAAGCTTTTATTTTTACACGCCCCTCATGGGCTCTCTCTTCTCATTTTCGAAGAGAATACTATATATATAATTTTTTGATAGAAATCCCATTGTTACCTATATAGGAATTCCATTTTCAATATGCAAAACAAATATTCTTTCTCAGAATCAGGAACACACTGGGTAGACAGACCGTGTCATTGTCGCTGTTTTTAATTCAAAGTTTCATGGAATGCCAAGTCAGCTAATACAGTGTTAATAACTATTGCTAAATCACACCCACCCCTGAGGAAGGAGGCTAATTAACTCAGAAACGCGTTGGGTACAAGAGTATTGTTTTATACACTGTATGTACACCAATGTAAAACTGCTTGATTCGCATTCCCAATAATAGACGTTACATTATTGTCATATTTTTAAGTACTTTTCTAGTTAATAAACTATATCTGTACTCTATATACACTTCTACGCCTTTTTATATATGCCTAAAAAGTCCACTAATAGGGGAACTCTTTGTCTTTGTATAATTTTATAATTTGGATGTGGCACAACTTCACAGTTGGCTGCCGATCTACACTATCTGTCATTTTTTAGAAATGACTTGCATAGTGTGGTATGCCAGGCTCTAAGAGGGGCTGGCATGGATTTGAAATTTAGACTTAAACACTTTAAGTAGCATTCTTCCAGAGAAACCAAATACACCATTTAGACAAGCTTCAGATGTAAAAAGACGCATAGCGCCTAGTAAAATCAAGACTATTCAGCCTAAGATGTGATTTGCCTTCCTTTTTAGAAATTTGTGGCTCTCTTAACATAGGAAGAGGAAGTGCAAAGTTTGTCAGTTCATCGGACGTGGCCAAAAAAACTTTTACTGCCGGGAATGGTAAAGTAAATGATATCAACCAATTTATTACCTGCAGCACACTTTGTGGTGTATGGTTTGAAGTGCTCTTGCGGCCTATTTTATATAGACCAGACCATTCACACAATGCACATGTGGTTCAATAAACACTGTATAGTCATTGTGCTTGGTTGCCTTAAACATTGTGTCCCACAACATTTTAGTACTTACAGTGAGGGGAAAAAAGAATTTAATCCCTTGCTGATTTTGTACATTTGCCCACTGACAAAGAAATGATCAGTATATAATTTTTTATGGTAGGTTTATTTTAACAGTGAGAGACAGAATAATAACAAAAAATCCAGAAAAACGCATTTCAAAAAAGTTAGACATTGATTTGCATTTTAATGAGTGAAATAAAAGTATTTGAGAACTGGGTGAAAGTGTTGTGGTCAGATGAGGCAAAATCAAGCTCTTTGGCATCAACTCAACTCACCGTGTTTGGAGGAGGAATGCTGCTTATGATCCCAAGAACACAACCCCCACCATCAAATCAAACATGGAGGTGGAAACAATATGCCTGGGGGGGGGTTCTGCTAAGGGGACAGGACAACTTCACCGCATCAAAGGGACGATGGACGGGGCCATGTACCATGAAATCTTGGGTGAGAACCTCCTGCCCTCAGCCAGGGCATTTAAATGGGCCGTGGATGGATATTCCAGCATGACAATGATCCAAAGGACACGGCCAAAGCAACAAAGGAGTGGCTCAAGAAGAAGCACATTAAAGTCCTGGCGTGGCCTAGCCAGTCTCCAGACCTTAATCCCATAGAAATTATGTGGAAGGAGCTGAAAATTTGAGTTACCAAACACCATCCTCGAAACCTTAATGACTTGGAGAGGATCTGCAGAGAGGAGTGGGACAAAATCCCTCCGGAGATGTGTGAAATGCGTTTTTCCTGGATTTTTCTGTTATTCTGTCTCTCACTGTTAAAAAAAACCTACCATTAAAATTATAGACTGATCATTTAATTGTCAGTGGGCAAATGTACAAAATCAGCAGAGGATCAAATACTTTCTTCCCTCACTGTACCATGCAAAGGCACATCCAAATTGGAATTTTTTAGCATCGGGTCCATCTCCATGCAGTTACCTGAGGCTGAAATGTTCTCTCGGCTTTGCCAGAGAGAAACCTTTTGGACATTTATGGCACCTAGTTGACTAAATGAGGAGTTGGAGACCAATACTATTATTTGACCTATCCTCCTTTCTCTCCTCCAGGGGCCTCTCTCGTTAGTATCCAGTTTCACCCAAGTATATATATATATATATATATATATATATATATATATATATATATTTCTTGTGGGGGTTAGCATCATGTATTTTAGAAATGGTCAACGTGATGGTCCTGTTGGGAAGGGTCAATGTCCCGTAGGGAGGGATGTGGTTTTTAGTTTGGTCAAGGAGATAAAAGTGCAGCAGTATCTGCAATAAATTATGCATCATAATGAAATTTAATCATTTTAGGGGTGGAAAGAGCACCAGTTTACCACATCCCTCCCTAAGGGAAGTCTTACATTTCATGGACTGGCTTTGGACGTAAGCAGCGCGGCCGTTTTGGTTTCTCCCAGCTGCGCTCACTCCAGGACCTACCATTAAGGTATGGGGATTGGGCTCCGTTGGTTTTTTTTCCCTCTCTTCTTTTTGTTGGTTTGTGTTGGGTCTGGGTGGGGGTGGGAGCGTGTATGTGTGTGTATTCTTTTATTGGTGGACGATGTGAACTATGTATGTGCAGTGTTATATCCTGTGGTTTTTCTTTACACAACTAAGGTTGTGCACAGTTTGCTGCTTTTAACATTGATTGAATGCCTCCGTCCTTTTCCTGATGAAGCCGCTTCGGCGAAACATGTTGACACTTCAGGACGTAGGAACAACATATATGTAACTTCATTTCTCTCATTTGGTCAGGGTTAGGCTAGGTGTGCATACCCAGGACTATGATTGGAACTGTAGCCATATTTTTATCATTTCTTGTGTTTTTTGAATAAATGACTTATATTTTTATATTATTCAATTGTTCTGTTTTGTATATGAAGTACCTTTAAAGTCCCATTCTCTTAAAATTTCTCATAAAAATCTAATGTAAGCAGGTGAAGAATGTGAACATCAGTAGACCTACAGAAGCAACAATAACGGTTAGCAACCAACAGTGTAATTAGAATTGATTTATTTTTTTGTTAAAGTTTGTGGGTTTGCTGAACTTGTTTTTGCTTTATGTCTTGTATACTATATGATGTTTGTGAGGAAAAACAATTTGTATTAACCCCGGGACACACAAACCAAATTTCAGCTGGTTTAACAGGAACCAGACAAATTTCTGTCTGATCAACCGAAGCCGTTCTAACGGTCCTGCTGGAAAACCAGTATTTGATCAGCTCTTGCAGCCAATGGCTGCAAGCGTAGATCTGTGTATTCTGGCGGCGGGGGGGGGGGGAATCCCCTCTGTCAGAATACAAAGATACAGCAGGAAAGATCCCTGCATCAACATCTTGTTGATGTGGGTATCTGTCAGTTGATTTTTTTCGTTTCGACCTGCTGGTTGAACAAAGGCAAAAAAACTGTACATGTATATCCTGGTTTAGACTAACATAGATAATGTACCAGCCTGAGTATCCGCTTCTGCTTTTTCAGACAGTAACAGTTTGCACGCAGAAAAATATGGGAGATTTTTTTTATTTTTATTTTTTTATGTACATACCATTAAATATCACTACCTTGACAATTATACGGTTGATTGTTTTTTAGCCTGCAAATGATCCTTGGTCTATATACAAGCTATGAATAAGTCCCTATAAACATCAGACAACATAAAAAGTTTGGGATTTTAACAGGAACAAATGCAGCATAATAGAAACCAAATCCTATTTTACACAGAGATAGGAATGATATGACAGGTCTTTGGATTATTTAACCCTTTCTCCTCTTCTGATCTTTAGTAGCGACAAGTCAAAATCCTTTAAAGAAAATCAATTAAAAACTTCCCGCATTCAATAATATTTAATAGCAGCAACTAGCTGGACCGGCCAGCCGTAAAACGAATGAAAACATTGAACAGCCACAGAGGATTCGTCACATATCTTGATACCTATAAAACAGATAAGATTATCAATAAAAGCAAAAAGTTCAAACTTCAAATTAAACATATATTTTTTATGATCTCATGCAAAGCTTTACATTGATTCAGAAACGTAAAAAAAATAAATAAATAAGATAAATAAAATACAAATCACTGCATGAAAATAATGAATACCCATCACCAAGTTGTAAGCACAGAATGTATAAACAGTGGTCATCGACTGGAAAAATTTTTGACATGTTTTTTGCATGCATTAAGGAACTGATTCAAAACTGGGAATAAACTGTGTTTAAAGCCAAAATTTTAAATTTTAGTTTAAAATCAGCTAAATGCATTCAATTTGAATGAAAACAAAAAGGTGCAAAAAGTCTAATGCCCCGTACACACGGTCGGACATTGATCGGACATTCCGACAACAAAATCCATGGATTTTTTCTGACGGATGTTGGCTCAAACTTGTCTTGCATACACACAGTCACACAAAGTTGTCGGAAAATCCGATCGTTCTGAACGCGGTGACGTAAAACATGTACGTCGGGACTATAAACGGGGCAGTAGCCAATAACTTTAGTTTCTTAATTTATTCTGAGCTAGCGTGGCACTTTGTGCGTCGGATTTGTGTACACACGATTGGAATTTCCGAAAACAAATTTTGTTGTCAGAAAATTTTATAGCAAGCTCTCAAACTTTGTGTGTTGGAAATTCCTATGGAAGATGTGTGATGGAGCCTACACAGGGTCGGAATTTCCGACAACAAGGTCCTATCACATATTTTCCATCGGAAAATCCTATTGTGTGTACAGGGCATTACAGTTGGTTTTCTTTAGAAGGCAGTTCCAGTCTGGGTAGAAAAGTCTCCTGCCAGCATGCTGTAAAGAAAGAGCCTTGCTCATTGGGTGGAAGCAGTGGCCTCTGCAGTGGTCCCACACACCCCTGATGAATCAGAGGTCTCCAGTCAGTAGGGAGGATAAGCTTTGATGATTGGAGAACTGCTTCCACACAGGGAGCAAGAGTTATTCTCTGCAGCATGTTGGCAGGGGACATGCTTTTCCACTCAAGTTGTGGCTGCTTTCTAAAAAAAAAAAAAAAAAAATTGTTAGGCTTGGAGCACCTGTAAGCCACTTAGCCGACATTGAAATTTTTAATTTTGACCCCAGGCACTTCTGGTGGTATAATGACAACACTGTCTTCATGATCACCTGATCTGACCCATTGAATACTACAACTAGAAGTACCAACACAGACACCCCCCCCTCCCCCATTGAACCCTTTTTCCTCCACCACAACAGTCAGCATGAAAAAAGTGTAAGTAAAAGGACTAAGCAGCACGGCTTGCATGGCGCTCTAATGAAAAACATTTTTTTTTTAAACCTACAAAAAAACTATTAATTTTGTTAACCAAAAGTAGGATGGAATCCTGCCTAAATGCAAGAAATGATTCCTGTTTTTAATAATGTGCAGCTGTGTGTGGTCGTCTTTACATGGATTATGCAACCTAATTATCAAAATCTAAAACCCAACCCAAATCTGAACCCCCCCCCCCCGATGGCCGTAGAATCATTAGCAACTAATTAACAGCGAAATACAAAGATTATTATAGGCGGAATGAGTCTTAACAGATGCAATACTTATGTTTTGTTAATCGGTTAGTTGTTAAACTGAATTAGATCAGTAAATATATTCATGCCCCTATTATAACCATGTCCAGGACAACGAGGCTTACTTATAATATAAATGGAAGTAAGGACTGGAGGAAATATGTACAGAAACCAGATAATTTGGATTTAGCTGTCCTAGGAAGGTGAACAGCAATTTATATATTTGAGATATTTGGTGACTGCTAGATTGGCAGACACTTCCAGCGAACCCCAGCGTCACCTCATTAAAACTCATTACTGCAGAAACTGCATGTATTCAGCTTCTTTAGCTCAACTCTGCTGCCCCCTCCTGGTAGAATAAAAGAGTACAGAGAAGTACATTCTCTGGTGCAATCTACAGCATACAGGGGGGAATAGTACACAGAACATGGCTACAATAGGGGCATTTGTTTGTTTTCCCAGGGTGGTTAGTCATAGATAGTTTTGTTACATGTGTAAGGTTGTTAAAGGGTTAAAACTTGTGTTTTTTCACAAAAGAATGGCGATTATAACTTTGAACAAATTTTTTAGCTTTGCATTTTAAACTTTAGGCCTGCAGTATGGTGTAGTGATGGGACCTCCGTGTGGAGGGGAGGAAGTTTTGCATCTGAGTTCAGACTTGGCAGGAAATTGCAGCAACATTGCGGATTGCAGCACAAAGGGCCCCGGACACAGCTCATACTTACGATTGTACATTTAACTACTCATATGATCCGGGAATATTGTTCTTTAATGTCAGACTATCACTATAAAAACACAGTAACAACTTGTTGTTTGATAATATTTTATGATTATGACCAATAAAAGGATAATTCAGATTTAAAGCTGAACTCTAGGCAAACAGCTAAATACACTGATTGGGTGTATATGCACCGATAGCAGTTTATTACTGGCGAGCACGAAGTACCAATACTTTCGGGCAAGTACTCGCTGATACTAAGTACAGATCCCTTGCAATGCGATTTCAGCCCAAACAAAATGAATGGGCTCAATTTGCACTGCATCGCATTTGATTTGAACAGGAATGTGGTGTGATTCCTGCCTGAATCGCATGCGCTTTCCCGCACTGCTCCTGTGTGAGCCCAGGCTGAAGACTGACAAGCTTGGGTTCACACAGGAGCCTGAATCGCATGCGCTTTCCCGCACTGCTCCTGTGTGAGCCCAGGCTGAAGACTGACAAGCTTGGGTTCACACAGGAGCAGCGCGTTCTGTTCAAAAATCACATGCAATTCTTTCCAGTGCAATTTGAGCCCATTCATTTTGTATGACCTCAAAATCGCACTGCAAAAGGTATTGGTTTCAGGTATCGTAGCATTTGCACGAGTATGAGTACTCGTGCAAATGCCCATTATCGGCGCAACCCTAATATATGTACATGTATAGACAATTTACCCAATATCACAATACAGACACAAAACCTTAAAGGGTCACCCTTCCTAAAAGAGACTCAGGGGTTGATTTACTAATACTAGAGAGTGCAAAATCTGGTGCAGCTCTGCATAAAAACCAATCAGTTTCCAGGTTTTATTGTCAAAGCTTAACTGAACAAGCTGAAGTGAGAAGTTGATTGGCTACCATGCACAGCTGCACCAGATTCTGCACTCCCAAGTTTTGATAAATCAACCCCTCAGTGTCTGGTTGATGTTAGAGTGTTAAACCAGCTAACAATTTATTAAAAAGGAGGTCCAGGCGCCTTTAGAAAAAATTAAAAGTCAGCAGCTACAAATACTGTAGCTGCTGACTTTTAATATTAGGACACTTACCTGTCCTGGAATCCAGTGATATTGGCACCCCAGCCGATTTTTCCATCGGCTCTTGGGTGCTGCCACTGCCATTGCCTGTGAGGGAAACCGGCAGTGAAGCCTTGAGGCTTCACAGCCAGTTCCCTATTGCGCATGTGTGAGGCACGCTTCACTTTGTAAATGTCCCAGCGGCTGGGGAAGGAAGAGGGGGGCCGAACTTTTGGGTGGTCTCGCTGCGCCGAGATCACCTGGAAGTGGGAGCGGGTACCTGTCAAAACCAGATACCCGTTTAGCACCCCCCCTCACCCCTGAAAAAATCCAAATGTGGCACCAGGGGGAGGCAGCTAAGTGGACCTTCCCCTTTTGTGTGGAGCGCCGTTTTAAATACTATATGGCCAAAAGCTGTTGACACCTTACCATCACACCTATATGAGCTTGTTGGGATGTTGATGAGGAAGACATTCCAATTCATCCCAAAAGTGTTCAGTAAGGTTGAGGTCAGGGTTCTGTGCAGGTCACTGAGTTCCTCCACATCAAACCATGTCTTTATGGAGCTGGTTTTGTACACAGGGCACAGTCATGCTGGCAGAGTGAAACTGAAAACTGTTCCCACAAGGTTAGAAGAGCAGAATAGTAAAAAAAAGTCCTTATATGCTGCAGTATTATTAATGTCCTTCATGGGAAACACCTGAACTCCATCATTTGGAGAGGCTGGGGTTGAGAGGGTTCACATACTTTTGTGCATCTATCAGGGACTCTTGTCATGAGATATCATATCTCTGGGGTCTGCACAAACTAGCTGCAGACATTAGAAGGGACACTCACTCTTCCTGCTGGATATAAAATTGGTTGTATACTATGGACAAAGCTACAAAAGCAGAGTAAGAACACCAGAGTAAATGGGAATGGAGCCAGATGGGAGTTAGCACTACTGGAGACATTGGATGCCAGCTGATCCCACCAAACCTAACCTATGATTTGAACAACATCTAGGAAAGCGAACCTATAGGCCTCTACTAGGTTTGTAGCTTTGTATACATTTTAACAGACTACACAAACAGTTTTTCTAAACTAATTACTTTTCTTTCCATTATCCTGGGATGGACTCCATTGTGCTTGTTCTGTGCTCTATACACAGCAGCTTTTTGTGAAATCCCAGGCCAAAGGATATAAACATTTCTACTGGAAGTTAGAAAGACATGACTGGAAAGCACAAAATGCAAATCTAAAATAAAAAAACATGTCGTCTTACCCCCTGGATTTGCTGAAACATCGGCAGAGCTGTTTAATCTCTTTGTACACCAGACGGGCAAGGAACTTGAGGATACAAGAAGTCGGTATTTATTAACATTTATTAACACTATTCGCTGCCAAGTAATAATGACAAAACTGATTGAAATTTCAGGGCAGCAAAGGCAGAGTTGTCAGCTCAGTACAGGAGGTTAGGAGCGGACTGGATTTGTGGCAGAGCTACAGGTAATCTCCTTTACTTGCATAATTTGTAATGTGAAAACCATGGGGAAATGTGCCCTATTACAGAGAAGCATTGACTATGTTGTTTTTTCTTTTGCCCAGACATAGGCTTCGATTACAAATTTTGTAGTGTGTTTACATTAGATCTTCTTTACTGTCAGGACTGAGGGCAGGAAATGTACATATAATTAATTTGGTAGATATAATAATATGCAGATTGACTCTAGATGCCTAAGACAATCATTACAACGGTTTCTGAAGGTTTGGAATCTCTAGTATCATACAAGATATTATTTCCAAAATCCTACCCCCATTTTAATAGGCTCAACAAACCAGATCTTACCCAAATATGTGCTGAAAAGTGATGAATTGTGTATCTTCTATTCCAATACATGGACCAGCACGTGGAGTAAAAATGCACCAAACCTAAATGGCCAGTAATGGCCTAGCAAGCATATATGTGAATACATCAAGCAATGGAAAAGATCAGTGACTTCCAAAGACACTGAGACCTCAGCTATGATTCTCTCTCGATGGGTTTCCCTCAACACATTTCACAATCCAGCATCCTCAGGAAGCTCAGTATCTTCCTGAGGACGCTGGATTGTGAAACACGTTGAGGGGAGACCACTGCCGTCACATCTGGTTCTGGTGACATAACTTCCAGTAGGAGATTTCTGGTCCGTGGAATGCACACCGGCTCCATGGCTAGGAGCGGCAGTGCACTCCCCTTCTGTTTTAAAGGCTGTCTATATTGGTGCCTCTATGGCACATTAACCACTTGCTTACCGGGCACTTAAACCCCCCTCGTATCCAGACCAATTTTCAGCTTTCGGCGCTGACGCACTTTGAATGACAATTGCGCGGTCATACAACACTGTACCCAAATGAAATTTTTATCATTTTTTCACCACAAATAGAGCTTTCTTTTGGTGGTATTTGATCACCTCTGCGGTTTTTACTTTTTATTAAAAAAATTTTAAAAACTGATTTTTTTTTAAAAAAAAAGTTTATTTTTTTATATTTTGTTTTAAAAAATTTTAAACGGGTAATTTTTCTCCTTCATTGATGTACGCTGATGAGGCGGCAGTGATGGGCACTGATAGGCGGCAGTGATGGGCACTGATGGGTGGCAGTGATGGGCACTGATGGGTGGCAGTGATGGGCAGCACTGGCAGGTGGCACTGATTGGCACTACAGGTGGGCATTGATAGGTGGCACTTGTGGGCACTGATAGGTGGCACTTGTGGGCACTGTTAGGTGGCACTGTGGGCACTGTTAGGTGGCACTGTGGGCACTGTTAGGTGGCACTGTGGGCACTGTTAGGTGGCACTGTGGGCACTATTAGGTGGCACTTTTAGTGGGCACTGATGAGGCAGATGTGCCTCTTCCACTTGGGGACCGATGTCCCTCACATCCGATCCGGTGATCGGCTTTTTTTTCTACTCGCGCTGTCAGCGTGAGTAAAAAAAAAAAACGATTACCGATCTTTTGTTTACATCATGTGATCAGCTGTCATTGGCTGACAGCTGATCACATGGTAAGGGGCCGGGACCGGCCCCTTACACAGATCGGTGATCAGCCGAGTCTCAGTGACTCGGTGATCACAACGCGCCCGGCGCGCGCCCTGCAGGGCGCGCGCAGGGAGCGTGCACAGGCGAGGACGTCATATGACGTCCTCCCGGGAATGTAGGTCCGCGCTGTAGCCGTCATTCGGCTATAGCGCGGATACCAGGTGGTTAACATGCGAGTGCATCAATTTTAAATGTAATATATGTGATGTTGAATAACCTTCATGCACTATGATACCCTTTCTTCTTGTCCATGAAGGAGAAGCATGGCTGAGGTCTAATGCCTTGTACACACGATCGGACATTGATCGGACATTCCGACAACAAAATCTATGGATTTTTTCTGACGGATGTTGGCTCAAACTTGTCTTGCATACACACGGTCACACAAAGTTGTCGGAAAATCTGATCGTTCTGAACGCGGTGACGTAAAACACGTACGTCGGGACTATAAATGGAGCAGTAGCCAATAGCTTTCGTTTCTTAATTTATTCTGAGCATGCGTGGCACTTTGTACGTTCCGATTGTGTTGTCGGAAAATTTTATAGCCTGCTCTCAAACTTTGTGTGTCGGAAATTCCGATGGAAAATGTGTGATGGAGCCTACACACGGTCAGAATTTCCGACAACAAGGTCCTATCACACATTTTCCGTCGGAAAATCCGACCGTGTGTACGGGGCATAAGTGTCATTGGAAGTCGTTGGATTTTTTTTCCCTGCCCTGGTGGATTCACATATATGCTTGCTAGGCCATTACTGGCCATTCAGGCGTGGTGAGTTTGCATTTTTACCCCACGTGGTTTGTGTAAATATTGGAATAGAAGATACACAATTCATCACTTTTTAGCAGTGTTGGGATATTATACCTTTATTGACTTTAATTTTGATAATTTGATTGATTTATATTATACATATTTGGTTATTCATACTTATTGTGGATGTTTACCATATACGTACTTTTTGTAAGGTGTAGCACCTTACTTTTCACAATTATTGCACATTTTCAAGTGTTATTTTACACTTAAAAGGGGCAGCCACACAGTTTTAGCTATTTTTTTTAAAGTAATTAGGAGTAGGTGCTCCTTCTAACGTACACAAATATGTACCACATAGACACCATCTCCCACATATCTTTTTTATTGTATACAAACCATATAACATTTACATTTTACCATGATTATATGGCTTGTGTACAGCAAAAAAAAAAAAAAAGATATGTTAAGTGGGAGATGGCTTCTTTGTGGTATATATTGGATAGGACCTAGTTTGTTGAATATAAGACAGGGGGTAGAATTTTGGGAACATACAGTGAACTGCTGATCCCACCTACATTGACAGCTATACCCGAAGAAAGCAACAAATCTCACCAAACAAGCCAGGAGATCGGCAGCAATCAGCATGTAGAAGACATAGTTCCAGCCTTTGGAAGAAAGGACAGAGGCTAACGTGGGTCCCAGAGCAGCACCTGAGTGACAAACAAAAATAATCAAACCCATATACTGAACAGGGAAACAATTAGGGCACTTTCACACTGGGGCGTTGGCGGTAAACTGCCGCTATTTTTAGCGGCGCTTTACCGTCGTTTTAGCGGCGCTTTTCGGCTGCTAGCGGGGCACTTTTAACCAATACAATTCGCAGAACATTTTAAAATCTATTTATTTGCATGAATTTGGTTCACATATGTACGTTGCATTCCCACTCTGCATTGTCCAAAAAAAGTGTGCGTTTTCTAGGCATTGCGGTGCGAATTGAAGGTACATAATCTTCTATGGGAACGCATCTGATATGCAGATGTGTTCTGTTATGAACACAAGTTCTCTTCCCCTCCTCACTACACCTCCCCCCTCTCCCAAGTCAGCTGATCCGCAGCTACAATGGAGAGGAACCGCTGAACAGCTGACTTTTCTCTTCGCAGAGAAACCGAAGCTGGAATTCGCACCCGGACTAGTGTGAACACAGCCTAAAGGGAATTCCAATTTCTTCTGTATAAAGTCTCAAAATATCCCTACATGCAAAGGGGGGGGGGGTGCACACCTGAGCCCCAATGTATGAGATCTACACTACCTCCTAAATGTTCAGTCACACACCCGTTGCTCCAGACTCCACATCCCCAGCCCCAATACTAACCTTACAATTAACATGTCCTTTGCATTATCCCCTGTACCCAAATCCCTTAGAACCCTCCTATGCAACCACAATACAAACTCTTTAACCTCCCCAACTCTTAATTCATCCTACCCTTCATAGAATGTTCTTTCTCCGCCAAGAGAAGTTATTTAGCTGCACACTTGCTCAAGGTGACGGGGAGGGACAGGTCAGATGAAAAAAATTCAGCAAGCTCTACTGTGGCAAGTCACAGATGTGCACAGCCTATTGCATTAGGGTGTGCACCCCAAAGCTAAAAAGACACACCTTTCTCTGCAGCCTCAGCTGCACAGGACAGTGAATGAACGGGATAGTGCTCTGTGCTGAGCAGCTTCCTGTTCATTCACAAACCAAAGCATAGTAAACAGTTTACTATGCTTCAATTATGAATGAACAAAGTGAGTAAGTGTTCATTTAGAAAAGGAAGGGGTCAGTAAATGACATATTTACTAGCCCCTTCTCCAACTCTACATTCTGAAACATCCCCCACGGCAGCCTGAGGAGAGAACAGGAGAGAAGGGAAGCCAGCAGCACTGCAGGGGAGGCACAACACGGGGGGGGGTTGTTGTCCAGGGAATAGGGGGAAGTGGCACTGCCCACAGTGATTAGGCTGTGCCCAGGCACATCTGGCACACGCCTATGTGGCAGTCACAACTTCCACTACCTTCTTTCCTAACTGCCCAGATGAGTCCAGCATTGTACAAATCTCCCTTTTACATTTCTGTTAATCCTGTACATGTTATTACATGTTGCAAAAGAAGCTTTAGTCTTCCTATAAAGATGAATGTGACCATCCCACTAACCTATAGATCCAGAACCGTCAATGATAGCGGTGACCGTGGATAGGGCCTTAGAATTTCCATGTAGAGACTCATGTGTTCCCTGCAAAATAAAAAGGTGAATAAAGCCTTTAAAGTAGAATTTCATTTTTGAGTTTTTTAACTCATTTTTGCTGCAGAGGGAATCTTGGCCTCTTTTCTGTGCATTTCAGCTCCATGTTCAGCATCTTTGCAGAACTTTGTGTACTCTCCTCCGTCAATAGTTTTGTGGGATCTTCTGGCTGCATGATATTGAGGCTCAGCACTTTGTTGTGCTGTCCTTTTAAGGCCTCCTGTAGTTCTCAGTACTACAGGGGTGACATGCAGGCACCACAGCCAGCAGTCTTTAATATGGGTCCAAACTGCACAGTGGCTAAGCCCATAGCAGTTTTAACCACAAATCCATGTAGTCCCTGTGTCGCAGCAGCTCCATTCCATGCCCTCAGCTATGCCACAGAAAGGAGAAGAATGGGACTACAGTGGTCCCATGACCAATACATTAGATTTAAAAAAAAAAATAATTTTGCTAGAAATTTAAGTTAACGAGTGTATATTGCCTAAGAGAAGGGGAGGGGACTGAAGAAAAGGATGACTTTAAACACCTGGAGTTCCGCTTTAATCGTAATATGAACATGCAAAACTGCCCCACATTTATTGTTATACTTGGCATGGCATTTTATAAATTCTTCTTCAAAACAAGACACAGTATTTCCATTAAAAAGATTTACACAAAACAACAGTACAAACACGTGGCAATAAGGATAAAGTGACAATGGCATTTAAACCACATTAAGATATCTACAGCTTCACCGTGCTCTGCAGGCCCAAACACATTTCCTAACCTCTAGTCCATACCTTTGATAGATATTGTCACAGGTATGGAGCCCACTAAGTTGCTTTCCACCCTATACAATGCTTTGTGCACCCCCAGCTACCCACATAGCCAATAGGGCCAAATCTCAGTGGGGACCAGATGTTGGGACTCTGGATGTTGTAGTGCGGGATGAGGTATTAGAAGGCAGCAAATTAGTTACACCCGGGTTATCTGATAGACTCATGCAACTGTATATTGTACATAGAGTGTACCTTACTACACTCCGGGTCTTTAGATATTGCCCAGACCGTAGCCCATTATGTCCCCGATGCTACAGGCACCCTTTTCTACCTGTTGTGGACCTGCCCAGCAATACAGGCCTATTTGGTGCATAACATTAAGTTTCTGCATGACCAGACGGGTTCTCCACTTCAATAAGACCCTAAACCAGGTTTAATTGGCCTTCTTCCAGTACCGGATGCAGACAAGTTATTTAATGTTTTCCTACATGAAACTCTTTTCAATGCCTGGAAGCTTGTAGCACGTCACTGGATGCAGGCTGCTCCCCCTACTTTTCAAGCCTGGATGACAGAGGTCAACTCTACACACAAAAAACTGGTTTATCTTTATAGAGGTTGCCCCTTGAAATATAATAAAATATGGGATAGGTGGCTCCAGCAGCCAGACACCTGTGCTGTTTGATACTGCCCTAAGGGGTTTTAGGTTATGTTTTTTTTTTTTCAATGTCTAGCGGTTTCCTAATTATGAACGTACCCTTACCATATTCTGTTTGCAGGGACATCACATCCCAGACGCAAGCGCTGTTATATGTAGGCCTGTTGTAGCCTTTTATACTCACCTGACAACGATTTGATATTGGCCTTTTCCTCCTCCACTCTGCCCTCAACCCCTGCTCTCTACTTGGCTCTTAGGCCTTCACCCTCTTCCTGACATTTTTGAGCTTGCTAATATAAACAATATATACATGTTTTAAAGAATTACACCATCCAAGTACAGTATATAAAAAAACACAGTTTGGGTATTCAGCCAAAGGCTCTGAAAAATATATTGGATTAACTGGTGTAGTTGCTTAAGTGCATCTTCTCTAAATTTCACATACCAGATGAAAGTTGAAATTAGGCTTGTAGTGGGTGAGGCTTCTCAGTAAATTGATGTGTGGAAGTGCCAATGAGGGTCAAATAAAGACAGATGGATCCTATTGGTGTGGGACATTCACCAGCATTCCAAAGAGCAGATAGGAGCTGGGGCTGGGTCTTTAGGCTTCAAGCTGAAGTTGCGCTTTAAATCAGTTCCCTATTGACATCTAGCAACAAATATTGCTGCAGATAATGTTTTTGTTTTGCCTTTTTGTGGGAACTTCCCTCCTGTGTACACTTTTTCTGCAATCAGCACTAGGAAATAAAAAATGACTGTTCTTCCTGCAGACACATTCAACACCAGGAGCAATAGAAGAAGGAGTTTGTTAGAAGGGTGGAGCACCTTGGCATTGTCACTATGCTGTTATTCATAAAACGCAAACTCAAAAGACTGGGGACTACTGTACAAATGTCCCCATTATAAACCTTCTTTAGACAACTGGTTAGTGGATCAGTAGGATGTCTTACCAGATCAGCAGATACGGCAGTTGTGATGAGAGAATATGGCCCATTCACCAATATCCCGCAGACAATCAACATGACTGCAGAGAGGAGATACAACCAATGATACAATGTAACAAGGAACATATAGGAGATATGGCCAATGACAGAACAGAGAAGATATAAAACCAGTGAAACAATGTAACAAAGAACAGGGAGGAGATACAACCCAGCATATGAAGTAAAAAGGAACAGAGAAGACCAAATGATACAATGTAACAAGGAACAGAGGAGAGCTATGACCAATGATACAATGTAACAAGGAACAGAAAGGAGATATGACCAATGACACAACAGAGAAGAGATACAATCAGAGAAACTATGTAACAAAGAACAGAGAGGAGGTATAACCAATGATACAACGTACCAAGCAAGGCTGGTGCAAAAATTTTGTCTACAAAAGGCGAAGGTGCATTTTGCTGCCGATTGCAGCGATATCACATATGTGTACATTATTTGTACCCATAGTAGGGCCCAGAAACAATAGTGCGCTTTTTGCTTTTGTTTTTATCCCCCCTAAAAAACACATCAATGCTGACATTAAGACCCCTTTCACATCGAGCTGCCTATAGCTTCGGCGGTAAAACGCTGCTATTTTTAGCGGCGTTTTACCGTCGGATTTGCAGCGCATTTTGTCCGCTAGCGGGGCGCTTTTATCCCTCTCTAGCGGCCAAGAAAGGGTTAAAACCGCCTGCAATGCGCCACAATAGCGGCTTTTTGCCGGCGGCATTCCAGCACTGCCTCATTGATTTCAATAGGGAGCAGCGGTGGAGGAGCGGTAAACACACCGCTCCTTCACCGCTCCAAAGAAGCTGCTGGCAAGATTTTTGCTGACACCCTGCCAGCGCACCGCTCCAGTGTGAAAGCCCTCGGGCTTTCACACTGGAAACAATGGAGCAGCTGTTTGAGGGCGGATGGCAGGCGCTATTTTAACGCTATAGCGCCTGCAAAACGCCCTCGGTGTGAAAGGGGTCTAACTGGCACTGATACTAATTTTAAAAATGCTTTTTTTTTTTTTTTTTTTTTTTTTGTTAAATCCTACCCAAAATAGACTGACCCTGACCCTAACACTAACCGTGGCACTGGCCTAGAACAAACCTTGATCTGGAAATTTTTTCTTTATTTAAAAAAATTTTTATTATTTGTATTCTTTTACTACACACTTGTTTGTTGACATTTTTCTCCCCTGCAAGGAGAGAAAGGAACAATGTATTCTTTCAATTCAGGGAAGAGAGAAAAACACAGGGGCAGGCTGCTGTGACTGATCACTGTGATAGCCATTTAAAAGTTACAGGAGTTCCAGTTCCCTATTGTTAGATAGGAGACCTGGGACTTTCGGTGAGAGGCCGGTCTTCATGCTGGGAGAGCACTTGTGCAACATGCTCCCAGGACTCACGGATAAATACCCACCCACGTGTAATCAGCGGGAAGATGTTAAAGTGGAGTTCCACCCAAAAGTGGAACTTCCACTCATCAGATTCCTCCCCCCCTCCGGTGACACAGTTGGCACCTTTCAGGGGGGAGGGGGGTACAGATACCTGTATATTACAGGTATCTGTACCCACTTCCGGCATAGATAGCCGCAGAATCTGCAGTTATTTACGCCACTTCCTGCTCCCTCCCCACTGCCTGCTGGGAAACACACGGGTCCCAGAGGCAGCAGGGACCATCCGTATTGCGCTGCGCGACTCGCGCATGCGCAGTAGGGAACCGGGAAGTGAAGCCGCACGGCTTCACTTCCTGATTCCCTTACCGAAGATGGAGGCGGCAGCACCCGAGGACGGAGAGACGGTTCGGCCTCGGGTGCCGACATCGCGGGCGCCCTGGACAGGTAAGTGTCCATGTTTTAAAAGTCAGCAGCTGCAGTATTTGTAGCTGCTGACTTTTAAAAAAAATTTTTTCGGCAGCGCTCCGCTTTAAGAATCCAAATCAAGTGGCTGGGGATTCAGATTTTACCACCCCCTCTATCCTATCCAAAGAGGTTTTATGCTGGTGCTGGCCCTGGTAACAAGGAACAAAGAGGAGATATAACCAATGATACAATGTAACAAGGAACAGAAAGGAGATATGACCAATGATACAATGTAACAAGAAACAGAGAAGAGGACATTGTAGGACCAACAAAGGAGATGGCGACTCACTGATTGTGGTGGAAATGTCGGTCTGACCAAACTGATTATAAATGAACAGCTGGAAGAGCAGAAAAGGAGAGCGGGATTAGCAGACAGTATGCTGAACATCCTAAATCCAAGACTTATTCAAAACTCAATTATCTTTGTAAACGGAAGGAATTGGTTATTTTTAAACACAAATCACTTTAGATTGCTGGTTCTGAATTTTTCAGGTCTTTGCCACTTTGGTGGTGGATCTAAAGGAGAGGTTGTACTATCAGACTGTAATGTGCATTATTACAATCTGACTATACAATCACCTTTGGTATGTTAAATATACGATTGAAAGTGTTTTAATATATCTGTTCAATGAGTGCAAAAAAAATTACCTGATGATCCTGCCAGAAATCCAGAGAGTTGATAATTTCCTGTACACTGCCTGTACTAGCTGTGCTACACTCCAGTTACATTTTCGCAGCTATCTCTGAGGACTACAGAACACCTCTCCCCTATGCTATTGAAATGAGGAGAGAAGGAGGGTTTCTGTAATCTTGTCCCAAAGTTTCAATGCTGCTTCTCCATAGATATGATACAGTGAGCAGACATTGTCACCCTAGGACAGGTTGTGTGTTACTGGCAAGATGATTATGTAAAAATAAAGAAGGGAAACTGCATGAAATTAGAATTTTTTCTACAGCTTACCTGTAAAATACTTTTCTTGGAGTACATCATGGGACACAGAGCAGTCATTACTATATGGGTTATACACCACCTACTGCTGAATGGACACTGGTAAATCAAACAAGAAGTCCTCCTCTATATAACCTCTCCTGCACAGGAAGTACCTCAGTTTTGTAGCAAGCAATACACTTCCCAGAAAAAAGGGGAGGGATCTTTGTGTCCCGTGATGTACACCAAGAAAAGGATTTTACAGGTAAGCTGTAGAAAAAAATCCTAATTTCTTTATTGTACATCACAGGACACAGAGCAGTCATTAATATATGGGACGTTCCCAAGCAATGCCCCTGAGGGGAGGGAGACACCATTGCAAAAACTGCCACTATTACTGTTTGTAATACGCTGAGACCGAAGGCAGTCTCCTCCATGTTCTTGACATCCACCTGGTAAAAACACTGTGGATGTATAAAATTAAAGACTAAATAGCGGTCTTGCACACCTGGACCACTGACACCTGATGGCCGATGGCCCAAGATACTCCCACACACCTGGCAGAGAATCTCACCCCAGAAAAAAAAAAACGGGATTTTGCTCATTAAAATCATAGGCATCATTGATAAACTGGCGGCTCCACTGCTAAACATTTGACCTGGATGCCACCTGCCCTTCCTGCACTCTTCTGGCTGCACAAATCAGGATTCCTGACCTGTGCCAACAACTCAAGTAGACCCTGAACGTCTGAACTACCTCTAGAGTAGGTAGCGATCTTTCTCCTGCCGACTGGATTAAAATAAAAATAAAAAAGCAAGACACTGTCCTGATTCAAGTAAAAACTGGAAACCACTCTAGGCAATAGAGATGGATTAGGACGCAACATCATGCAAGGAACAATGGCCTCTGGAAAAAATGGATAGGGATGAACTTGAACCCTTAAATGGTACTTAAGGCCAATCTCCTTTCCCCTACTGATTGGAGAAATAAAAGAAAATGTCCCACTCATATTCCTGAGGGTGCCACTTCCTGGCTTCCCCCAGGAAAAAAAAAATATATATATATTTCCAAGTCCTGTATCGAGGTTCCCTGAAACCTGCTTCCGGGGCTCAACGGTGCTGAAATACAGGACTCAAGACCATTAGGTCCCGCTGGACTGGGAGTGTTCAAGGAGCAAACCCCGCAAGCCTCGCTATGTCAGTGTACCAAGCCCTCCTGGGCTAATTCGGTTAACACTATTATCAGTGTTACCACCTCCCAGATTCTTTGCAAAAGATGTGGGACAAGTCGAAACAGAGGGAAAGCATCAAATAAGGGAGAACTGGTCCCTAAGGTGTTACCAGTGCATCTGCCCCTATTGCCGGTGGAACTTTCATCCCAAACACAACCTGATCCCACTTGTTGTGCAACTTGGAATCAAGTAGATCCACCTGCAGAGTTCCCCATGTCATATATCTATACCTGGAGTATGTACTAGTGATAGAGACAGCACTTGTTGTACTGTCTCAGACAGAATGTATATATATCAGTGGTGAGTCATGCGATGGTTGATATATACATCAACCACCGCATGACTCCTGGTGGTTGATATATGCCTGCAGAGACATTTCCGGATTACATCTACAACTGGTTTGTCCCAACATCTAAAGCAAGGCGTACTGGCCATAAATCCAAGATATCGATGGGCAGTTTTTCTCCTGTGGAGACCAAGTCCACTGAACTATAGCCACCTTCAAACCAACTGGAGAAGCTAGCATCAGTGGTTATCTTGCCTATTCCTTCTCCAGATTTCAAACCATCAACCAACAATTTTAGCTCTGCAATACCCCAGGAACAGAGCCCTCTGGCAATCTACTGCCTGGATCTTCCCGTTTCAGACAGAGAGAATGATCCTCTACCAAAGACCTTGAGTAGGACTGTACATAGGGAACGTGCCTTGACCTGGATACAACTTCCTCCTGCAGAAATGTATCAAAGGAAAATCTGGAACAGACCGCTTCCTGAACAAAGATAGTTGAGGTAAACTGAGATTGGCACATCTGCGTTTTCAGCAAGACCAGTACTGGGCTGGAAGCTTTGTGAACCCTCAGAGCTGTGGTCAGCCCGAAGAGCAGAGTCACAAAAATAAAAGACGAATTTACACTGCAATTTGCAAAAAACAGCACATAAAGATATGCGTCATTGATGACTATGGACCCCAAAATCTACCTCTCATAGAGAGGTCAACACTAATGCCCCGTGCACACGGTCAGACTTTGTTCGGACATTCCGACAACGAAATCCATGGATTTTTTCCGACGGATGTTGGCTCAAACTTGTCTTGCATACACACGGTCACACAAAGTTCTAAACGCGGTGACGTAAAACACGTACGTCGGGACTATAAACGGGGCAGTGGCCAATAGCTTTCATCTCTTTATTTATTCTGAGCATGCGTGGCACTTTGTCCGTCGGATTTGTGTACACACGATCGGAATTTCCGACAACGGATTTTGTTGCCGGAAAATTTTATATCCTGCTCTCAAACTTTGTGTGTCGGAAAATCCGATGGAAAATGTGTGATGGAGCCTACACACGGTCAGAATTTCCGACAACAAGGTCCTATCACACATTTTCCATCGGAAAATCCGACCGTGTGTACGGGACATAAATGTACAGAGCCTGCAACAGAAGGATGTCCAGCGGCTTAAAATCTAAGCTAGACCTTATGTTCCCATTTGGTTTTGGGACCGCTACCGGTTGAGGGTTTTTTTTTTTTTAATGAACTCATACCTTCTGCTCCAAGAGTCAAATGCAAGGCAAAGACTAACGACTCTTTGGCAGACCCCGAAGGCCTAACCTATCAAGCTTTTGCTGGCTAAAGGAGCAAAACCACCTCAGGGACTGACCTGAGATACTCTCAAACACAGCAGCCTCAGATGCCTCCCTCACACATGGGGAAAAGCTTAGAGCATCTGGTATTCCCGGGCAGTCTCACATCCATATACTAACCAGGCTTGATCCTGTTTGGGCTTCAATCAACAGAGATCAGGCATGATCAAGGTGATGTGGCCACAGTTCCTCTGATGAAAAATGAATGTGTCAGGAAAATACTGCAATGGCAAACACCACAGTGGCTTAGAAGCCTCTGACATCACTGCCCATCGGGGGATGTGGAAACCGCCAGATCACTCAACCTGAGAGCGGTGCACCTGCTTCCCCCCCCGACTGCCTCTTTTCTGGAATGATTTAACTAGTATAACAGGTAAATAACGCAGCAACTATATTAGCCAACCTAATATACAGTCCTCCAAGGATGCAGGCATAAAAGAATATTGGTTTACCTCTATTCAACCCCTTAGGTATGCAAGTACCCAGGTATGCAAGCATGCAGGTATTCAAGTATTCTTGCCATTCATGCATTTATGTATGCAGTACAAGGCCAATAAGCACACACGCATGTACCCCCAGGCAAACAAGCACATATGCATGTAGTCCCAGGCAAATTAGCACATTTGCATGTAGTCCCAGGCAAACAAGTGCATATGTATCCAGCGTAATGTATATAAACATACGTATGCAGTACAAATGAAAACATACCAGCATGTGTTTAAGCAATATGCATCCATGGAAGCATGTACTTATGCAACTATGCATTTAGGCAAAATATGAAAGCGTGCGTCCCTGTAAAAACGCATTCATGCAATAGGTGCCCATGGAAACATGCATTTACGCAATAAGCAAGCCTACGTTTACGAAATGTGTTTATACAACATTACGGAACACACATCTATGCAGACATGTATAAACATGCATCTTTATGCAACCATGTATCTTTAAGTAAACATGCATCTTTATGCGATCATATATATTTATACAAACATGTCTAAACATGCATCTTTATGCAACCATGTATCTTTATGCAACCATGAATAAACATGCATCTTTGTGCAACCATAATCATTTATTGCAAACATGTATAACCATGTATATTAATGCGAATATGTAAAAAACACGTATCTTTAGCAATCGTGCATTTCAGCAACTGTGCGTTTTAGCTAGTTTGCTAAGCACCTGCTTAACTGCACCATTTATGCCATATTAATCTTGCAGGATTTAGCTAAGCACATATGCATCCAAACGCACACTATACTGGAGATGCAACTCTTTAAAATGCACCCATGCAAACCATCCAGGGGTGTATCGACTTACAGTTGTACAGTCCCCCCGGATAAGCAGTAAACATGCAGCATATAATCATGACTTGTCTGCCACACAGTTCTCCCATAGCAAGTACTCACACTTTGTTAGTATCCATGGGCTGCTGCTAGGTCTCCAGAGGCCCTGCTGAACCTGTTGCCACATGCATCATGGCCGCCCTTCCACTTCCTGCCTATATAAAAATAGGCAATACTGAGCGAGCCTGCACCCCTAGTGGCTGGAGGAGAAACCGCAGCCCACATGACTAAGAAGTACATAGCACACTGCCCCCGGTGGCCACCGGGAGAACAGACAGTCAGATCTCTCTTTTTTTTTTTTTTTTTAAAAAAGAGAAACTGCAAAAATGCAGACTTACCATTCCTGCTGCAGGACTCTGAACATAACAGGAGTCCAATCTTCACCCATCACGGCGATTTTTGTCATAAAAGACCTTCAGAGACTGGGTCCACCTTAATCTGGTGTCCACTCCCCTGGACCTGTATAGTACCCTGCAGGAAAGCACCTTGGTCAGAACAAACACTGCACAGGGTTCCATTACACAGGGTCCAGCGCCATAAGGCTGAATTACATGCAAAAACCTTGAGGAATCTTCTCTTCTTCCAATGAAGCTCGGGTACCATCCACTTTGGCTGATAGCTTTTTCGAATGGATCCGATGGAAGTCCATGATTCCTAATAGAACCATCCAGACCTCCAAGTATGCTCCAAGAGCACGTCACATCAGTGACCATCCACCTAACAGATACTGGCGAAAAAACTGAGGTACTTCCTTTGTAGGAGGGATTAAATAGAGGAGGACTTCCTGTTTGATTGATTTACCAGTGCCCATTCACCAGTAGGTGGCGTAAAACCCATATAGTAATGACTGCTTTGTGTCCCGTGATGTACGATAAAGAAAATACAGTTTACTTTTTGAGTTTAGGAACACTTGAAACAGATTTAATGTTGAATTTTCCAGCCTTCCCTATAGTCTTGCACAGATTTCTCACAATGTGCATTGGAAATTGTAGCAAGTAATATGCAACCTGCCTCATTTGCTGGCTGGTGGAAGCCCAGCATCATCTAGCGCTTTCCTCCCCAGCCTTTCTGTCCCTGGCCCACCCCTTCCATCCTTCCATTCATTGGATTTTAGTTCTTTTAATCATGGAGGCTTTGCATCACATGTGGGCATTACTGCGTACAGCATCTCCCACCAATTGTGATCTGCCTGATTTGCACTGAAAAGCTCAGAGACCCAACAATGATACCACTGAGTCTAAAATATGGTATATAATAAAAACAAAAAGATTTAAAAAAAAATAAATTTATATATATATATATATATATCTCCAGTGTAAATACAGAAATTTGTATTATTCTGTTATGGTTGAACAAATTGAACACTGTACCACAATCCATATTCAATAGAGACAGAAAAAACAAAAAGAAGAAATTATATAGATAATAGAGGATGTCCTCCATGTGGGGAAGTGAGCAAGGACACAGGCCCACAAATTACTGCGATCATCGTCAAGTCACAGCACTCACCATTGGGGCGGTTAATATCAGCATGACAGCACAGGTGATGGCTCGTCCCCCAGTGTAATCAGATATTGCTCCTGCAACAATCCCACCTAGAACACAATTCATACATTGATTAAAACATGACAGTAATATGGTGGCCTGGTATTTCAACAATCAAGCAAATTCAACAAAACTGACATGATAGCTGATCAATAAAAAATGGTCAGCCATTCTTCAACAACTTCAAAATGGTTTGGACTCCATGGCTAGTGCATTACTTTCCTGGAGACTTCAATGGTTCTCTAGGGATCATCTAATACCCATCCAGACACAGGGATGCAGTACTTAAAGTGGAACTTCTCTCTCGGTCAACATTGTAATCCTCATGCTGCTAGCATCAGTGGATAGATAGGAAAGTAGAGTAGATCATATTTACTCATTTTAAATTTTTGTTTTTACATTTCTTTAGTTACTTCCTGGTTTTCATGCCTAGGGAAATGATTTCATACATCCCTCATTTCATACATTTCTCAGCTAAGTACACCTTCCTGCTTGCATGCCTAAGCTAAGGGCAGATGTATTCAAGGAAGTAGATACTAAATGAATCATCTGCCCTTACTTACGATGGCCAATGCCAGAAATGCTAGGTTAGGTTTAGGTGGTTATCAAAGTGATTTCTCAGCAAAATAAAATGCATGGAGGCATGGATGGGTGGGTGAGTTTGCTTTCCTACCCAATCGCTCCCTCCCATTGTCACCCTCTTTTCTTCATCTCCCGCCTTCTTCTAGTGCAGTGGTTCTCAACTTCAGTCCTCGGGACCCACCAACAGGCCAGATTTTAAGTATTACCTTGGGGAGTTGCAGACTAGAATACTGCAATCACTGAGCAGCAAGTGATATCACCTGTGATGTATTTCAGCTATCTTGCAAACCTGGCCTGTTGGTGGGTCCTGAGGACTGGAGTTGAGAACCACTGTTCTAGTGTATCTGATATTCTGGGTTTATAACTAACACCTTCTGATAAAAACACCAATGTAAACCTCAAGGCTCAATTCATAGCTGCACGTTCTGGGAATGTGCATAGAAACTCAGGTTTCTACTCACGTTCCCACAAAACGCAAAAAATCACACTTCATGCTTGTGGTGCCATAAATTGATAACAGCACCCCAAAAGCGGCTAGGAAATGCGTGTTTTGTCATGTAGTAAAAAACACTAAAAACTAGAACACGACAAAATGCTCCATGCTCTACTTTGTCATGCATAAGGTTGCCCATTAGCACAACAGGCAGGGCCTAACAATTAACTTCTCTGATTTAATTTACCTACAAACATTTTCTCTTCCCTTTTCTGAGCAATCCATAGACTCAATTGAGGTTTTGAGATTTCTTATGAAAAAACCCATCGCATAGAGGTTGGCCTCATACTTCATATTTCAGCATATTTTTGAGGGGTCTTTATATTTCAGTCACTGTCATACCATTATATGAATGTTTGTTATGCATTGAATACATCATGTTAAAACACTTCAAAAAATACAGCCTGGGCTGACATTGGGCATACATTGATGATATCTTTTCTCTTATCTGTATGTAGTAAAATGCATTAAAATAAAAAAAATTAAGACAAAAAAAAAAATCATCTTATTTGCTCCTGCTGTTTTTTTCTTTTAAGTGCATCAAATACCTGTTGATCCCGGCAGAAATCTAAGTAACTGTTAACTTCCTGTGCTCTCTGCTTGTGGTGCACTTCTATCTCTTATATTTTTCTATGCTATTGCTAAAGGACTACAGAACCCCTCCCCTCTATGGTATGGAAAAAAGGAGGGAAAGAGCAGTTAAGATAAAAAAAAAATCCTGAAAGAAAAAATGAATGCAGCAACCTCATCTAAGAACAGGCAATCTGCAATATATTACCTTTTTTGTAGCTGGGTTTAGATATGCGTTAATGATTTGGGGGTAGAGTAGCTATTTGGAATTTTTTTTTTCTTTTTTTTTTTTTTTTTTTTTACTGAAACAAAGGATCTGAAAGACCTTACCTATAATTCCGCCAGCATCAAACAGAGTGGACATGTCTCCAGCTTTTTTGGGATCAAAGTGAGCTAGAAAGCAAAGGAAACAAAAATGTTAAAATATACTGTATAAACCATGTTTTTATTTTAGTGACTCTGACATTTATGTGCACGCACTGTCATACTCTATTATAATTATATACAGATTTGTGCGCTCTCCCTCTAGTGGCTGTTTGTACGCCAGAAAATGCATTCAACATCCTTGCTGGATGAGGAGGGCAAAAGCCATTCCAAGGCAAACCACCAAGAGGTTGCATAATTGTTTCTAAACCATCTACTTGGATTTTTACAGTTTGTAGATTATTACTTATGGCACAAAGTGAGAGCTAAAAAGGTCAGAAGCAATACGTATTATAAGTCTAACTATGGATGGAAAGAAGACTCAATTGAGAACAAACGATGACGGAAACCCTTAAACCTGACTAAGATATTGGTGTCTCCCTGTATTGATGAATTATTTGAAATCTAGAAATAACTAGAGAATCCAGCTGTGAGAGTCTGACACTTCCCCTATGTCTTGTAGGAAGTACAGAGACAAACCACTGTGAACGTCCTCACCATTGGAGTCCTATAGAAACTCAGTGATTTTGTCATGACAAAAGTATTGGGGCTAACACTGCTGGCAACCTTTAAAAAATGCTAGTTTCCTGGCTTGCGTCTGACTTTAGAGAATTGAATCACAGACTTAAAACAAGCATGCCTTAAATAGGAGTCAGAAAAGTGTCTGAATTGATCATCTCTAATACTTGTTCTGGGCCAACGGTTTCCAAAGCACTGAAGCCAAGATATCAGCATGACAGTAAAGTAAGTAGCATATTCATTGTTTACATGGCAGCCACCATAATTGCTTCTGTTGGGTAATCCAATGCATTAATCCTAAAGAAGTGAAGGAGTCTTATTAAAAGTCTCAGGGAGGAAAAAGATTCCATTTGTTATTTCTAACCCCTCTGCATCCCTGAATGGCCCGGGCCTTCTAATTACACTGCATGGGATCTTACCGACATTCGATATATAGAGCGGGAGCCAGTAGAGAAAGGTGTAACTGACGAGCTTTGCGAACAGCAGACACAGCGAGAATTCCATCACGCCCTGAAAAGAAAAAGTTGCCTCTGATCAGAGTCAGACAAACAATGTAGAGTGGATGGTTTGGGGCCCATCCACAAGCTCCCCTTGTTGTTTGATTCCATCAAAGTTTTAGTATCAAAATGTTAGCATTTTAGCATGGTTCTTTAGTCATGTGACTGGTGAGATAGAACATTCGCTCAGTATTTCTACTTTTAAGCATGGGAGGGGATGCAGGGGGCAGAATAAGTAAAATCTGTACACATTCATAAAATAAGTATGTTCATGGGAAAAGGCCTTAAGATTTAGGAGAAATAGGTTGGCTTTATCTCTTCAATGCACACACACAAATGTTTTCATCCTGAGGAACCAGCATTTGGCTAAGTGAAAAGCAGAGGACCCTCACAAGGTCCCATCAACCATTCACCGAAGAGCCCCAAAGCCAGAGCCCAGAGTCTGGACAAAGAATAAAAAACAAAAAACCTTGAATTCATTCCATCCAAAGATTTCTTTGGAAATACCCACTTACCGGGATCTTAAGCGCCCCCAAAAAGCTAATGGCCTGTGGGTGTTCAACAGGCTCTTGAGGATTTACAGACTCCTCAAGGTCGGCTCCGGACGGTCTCTTAAATATGTTCTCTGTGCTGGCGTTCATGGCCTGAATGTTCTCCAACTCATCTTTCACTTCTTCCTGAAATTATAACACATAATGGCATAGGGTCAGTTTTCTCCGACACATTACAGCTGTGCATTTATGTCCAAATCATGGCATTGTTTTTTTTTAAAGAAAATTAAACAAATACTGATTGGTAATTGATAATGTCTTGATATTAAAGAATAACTAAACCTTTTTTTTTTTAAGGATATTTTTAGCAATTCCAGGGAAAAAAAAATTACCAATCCTACCATAAATATAGTTTCCAAGTTGTTATTGCATTGTCCTAAATACCTGTCTAGAGTAGCTTCTGTACAAAGATTCTCTGAGTTTTTTTTAGGATAATAAAATGACTCACATTCTTCTGATCCGGAGGGGTACAGCCTACATCTTCAGGATCTGCAGAGAAAGCATAAATAAGACCATTTGGATGAGATAAAGTCAAGAGACAGTCTCGACCTGCCATGACTTATCAGGATGGATTTTTGTGTGGCCCTCTCATTCCTTCTTTGTGACTCTTGGGTGCTTTAAATATGGAGAACTCTCCCTTAGAAGATTACAACAATCAAACATCTGATTCTAGCAGAGGATATACCAACAAAATGCAGCAGTCATGTGTTCACCCACCAACTCCATCACTACTACATTACTCCAATTCTAGTCTGCATACACTCGGTTCCAATTTTATGGAGGATACCCTTCAAAAATCAGCCTACACATTTATAAAAAACTCTAAATAACATGCCTCCCCCTATATGACAGAACGTCTGGTCACCCATACTCCTACATGTGCCTTCCACTCCTCAGAGAAAAGACAAATTGCTCAGAATAGTCTTAAAATCTTTTTGATCTCATGCATTCTATCTTGCAACACACACCATATGGAACTCACTGCCATCCATTGTCCAGGAAGCACCTCTCTGCAGACTCACACACACCTATAAACCCAGGCTTATAGCAACCCCTGACAAACCCTTTTCTTCAAAAGATTCCAACACCGCTTTGAGTCCCCAGGGGAGAAAAGGGTTATTATGATTGTTAATGATAAATTGAACAATGCCTCAGCCGGTAAAGGCTCCACTTCGGTAGATACCTTCAGTCAGGAAATACTTTACGGCCCGCACTAGAAAAAAATGCTGTAACCTACAAATTACCAAATTGCTGCAGTTCAACATCCAACAAACTATAATCCACCCAAAAAACAACTGTAATTTACACCGTACACTGTTCCACCAATACAAAAGCAGGGGTTGCAAATGTGACCCGGTCCCATGCTGCAGAGGGCCCGTGCAGCCCCCTGCACACCTGGATATGAGAAGCGGTGGCTGCATATAGAGGAACTGATCCCTCTATTTTCCTCCTAAGGGAGGGTGAGGAGGAGAAGGGGGTCTTTTAGCAGCTGCAGGAGGAAACCAGATCGGTTCCTCTATATGCAGCCGCCCCCGCCTCTCCTCCTATCCAGCTTATTTTTTTTGCCCCCCCCCGTGCTCTTTCCCAGCTCCCCCCCCCCCCCGTTCCCACAGCTCTGCCGGGTTTCCCCTTACCTCTCCTGCTGGCTGCTGCGGAGAATCTGTCAGGACGGAGAGCAGGGAAGGGTCACATTTACTGGCCCCTTACTTGTCTGAATGGAGAGTCAGTGATCCGTACCGATCACTAACTCTGTCCATTCATAACTCAAACATAGTAAACTTTGTTTACTATGCTTTAGTTTGTGAATGAATGGGAAACTCCGTACAGAGTTATTCCTATCCATTCATTCAGTGCAGCTGAGGCTGCAAAGAAGGAGTTTGAGGGCTGTGTCCTCAATCTCCTTTCTCTGTCTCAAAAGGTGAAACATCAGAGGTCTGTTTAGACCCCCCATATCTCACCATTGCCACCCAACAGGGCTCCTAAAAAATATTTTTTTTGAAAATGGAAAATAAAATAAAATTACAAAAATGAAAAACTACTGACACAATTGTCGCACTTGCGACTGGACCTTGGTGTTCTGCCACCAGCCTCGGAGGGAAGAGCCCCGGTCGGGGGTCAGAGGGGCCCTTCATGGTTTCTTGCACCGGGGACCTGAAGGTTCTAGATACGCCACTGGCACAAAACGTGCCAGAACAAATATACCAGGGACTTACACTCAACGAGGAAGAAGAAGCATATGATTCCCATGGCACCGATTATAATTCCAGGTACGATGAAGGACAAGCCCCAGGCAGAGGAGACAAAAACGCCAGCGATTAGAGAGCCCAATATGTTGCCGACAGCTGTGTGAGAGTTCCAGATCCCCATGATAAACCCTCTCCTGTGAGCGGAACAAAGTAAAAAATAACAATAAGATTGTATCAATAGGAGGAGTTTACAATGTGTTGCTATTCTTCCAATATAGATAAACGGAGAAACAACGAAGTAACTTAATTATAGCATGGATAAATCACATATGGAATGGGAAAACAGACATGGATTTGATGTATATTTTTTAAGGCATCCTCAGATTTATTTTTCTTTTTGTGTTCTCAAAACGATGGCTCACTGACACACAGAGGCTGGGGGGGGTCCCAAAAACAAAATGACACTCGGGGGTCCCAAAAACACACTGACACTCGGGGGTCCCAATGACATAAGATTCTGTTGTACCAGTTAGCCCTCAAATTTCCATTCGCCTGCTCGCATTAGGCGAGTGGAAATAAGCTGAGGGCGAGAGTGGAGCTGTATCGGAGGAGGGGCGGGTGCCGCCGGCAGGCGGAGTTGAATGGGAGGCGATTCTCCTTCCAGTCTCTGTTCCGTCATTCTCTTTCCCAACTCCCACTGTGTGCTAAGAACAAGATCAGGTGGGGGAGGGGTGAAGAGGGGGATTGGGTGGGGGCTGCCAACGTTTACTTTTCCTATTACCGCCTAGCAACCAATCACCAGCTTCTTAATAAGAAAAGTTAACTTTGGCAGCTCCAACTCCCCTGTCCAGTGCTGAACTTCGCTGTAAGTCTCTCTGCATCCTAAAATCAGTGAAAGTGTCATTCATTGGTTTTAATTTTAATAATACTATATTTAATATAGCATTAAAATATTTACTTAATAAGACAGTAATGATGTGTACAATTCCTATAGTAGCCAATCGTATTTTATCCTTATTTTATTTATCACAGTCAGATCAATGAAATATGCTATTATGTTAATATTGTTAATATTTATGTTTGTAACTTAATTCTGTATAAAAACATTAAACATTTAACAGTGAGATCATTTACGAGGGCGTGTTTAGGGGAGGAATTAGGTGAAGGGCAGAGCGGGGTAGAGTAGGGGTTGGGTGGGGCAACTGGTGGGGAGTAACTCTTAAGGCCTGGCTAGTAGCTCAGGACCTGAAATTTTGAGCCTTGCCCAATGACACACTCACATTTGAGGGGTCTCAATAACATGCCAACCCTCAAAGTTCCCAATGTTGCACCAACATTGTGGTGGGGACAGTGTTTCTGGTCCCCTCTGGTGGTGGGGACCGGCAATATAGTGACAGGGTGATCCTCATGCAATATGAATTAGGAAACTACAGTGATCATCCGGCCCTTCATCTGTCAACAATAATCGCTCCACACTATCGGTATCATTTTGATCGTGTGTGTATTGAATATATGAATGTCATTTTCTATACCATTCCTTGTACTTTGATTAACACTAGTCTATAGACACAGTTTGGTACTAACCTATCGCATGACGTCATTGCCCTCTGTCTATGAAGTTAATCAACTGTTTTAAATCGATTGTTTGTCTACTTATGTGGTTTTTATTATTACTACCATTGACTGGTGGGTGTTACCCTTTGGCCATGGGCCACCCACTAATATCGGCGGTATCTCTGGATCCCTTTGGGAGGTGCCTTTTTGGATGCATATTGGTGCATATATATATATATATATATATATATATATATATATATATATATATATATATATATATATATATATGGGAAGCTGAAGGATGCAACACTGCTGGGCTCTGAGGAAGAAGGTAATCCTTCGAAAAGCGTCAGAGGGCAGTGGCCCCTGAAATCTCCTCTGTTACCAACTGGAGTCTGTGGTCACTAATTGCTGTCTGGAGATTTGTATCGCAAGTTTTCTTCCATACGTTTGTGAGTAGTTTTTTATTCAACTTTTAATAAAATATATCTAAGGATAATGCACAAGACTTGTGCACCCTTTTTCCTTTCTTTCCTTTTTGGATTGCTAGGTCCCAATGGCACATAACACAGACTAATGGCACACTATGATCTGCTGGTTCCTCTATATTGTACGAGAACATCTTTAACCTCTGAAGATACACCCAGGAAATAGGCACAGCTGTATTATGAACTTACTTTCCTTTACCAAACCAATTCCCCATGCAGGCTACCACAGACGGCCATCCTGTAGTCTGAACCAAACCATTTAATATCTACAAAAACAAAAAGCATGATTAGTGAGCATCACAAATAGACAGAATTAAATAAGAGAAGGTTTAGCCAACATTTTAAAATATTTTTTCATGGAAAGTCCTGTAAATTTCCTAACACCAAAAGGACAAAGTTAAACTAGTTTAATGCTGTCACAGGATTGTAAGGATTTATAGTAGATACTGTTGGCACCAATAAGGTAAGTCCAGTATTTTAGGGGTTTAGGTTTTAGAGTTATGACTTTAAGGAATAAGCTTTACGTTTTTTCTGTTTCAAGTTAAAAGTGGTTGTAAACATCAGACATGAAACATGAACAAAGCATATCCCTGTATAGTGTGTACTAAAAGCACAAAGTGTCACTTTTGGCTTCTGCTTCGTTCCCTCTGCTATCAGCTAAAATCACTTCTGACAAGTTTTCCTGACACCAAGAGAAAAAAGGTGACAGAGGAGGGATCTCCAGCTGAATGACAGCCTCAGCTCATTTCATGTGTGCTGTGTGGAGGGGGGTGCATCTCTGCCCTCCAATCAGCTCTCAGAGCTCTCCTCACTGAGGATCTCCAGTGTAACTTCAGTTCTCTGCCCCCTTTTTGCTGAACTCTCAGACAAGTTTAAAATTCAGCACTTTGGATTTATGTAGAGAAGAAAGGGCTGCAGATAGACAGGTGCAAATTATGCAGGATATTTTGTTTAATCTCTGTGCATCACCTGAGGCCAGTTCACTGGGTATATGTAAGGGTTTACAATCACTTTAATATGCAATATAATATATTACAGATTACTAGCCCTTAGATGTGGTGGCTACATTAGTTTTAGAAAACACCTGTTGATCCTGCCAGAAATGCAGTGTCCTGGGTGACAACCCAGAGAAAGGCATTAAAAAAAACCCAATACAGCTTGAGCCAATTTGCTCCAGCAAGGGAAAAAAATCCTTCCTGATCCCCCTAGAGGCAATCGTATATTCCTTGTATCAACTTCACCTATAATTATTAGTATCCAGTTTATTTATGTACGTTTAGGTAAGAATACAGTCCTTTCTTAAAACAATCTACTGAGCTTGCCAGAACCAGCTATCTATCCTCATAGCTGAGCTGCTCCATGCCTTTTTATCAGTTTGGTTGCTCTTCTCTGCACTGTCTCCAGTTCCCTGATATCCTTTTTGAGAACTGGTGCCCAAAACTGAACTGCATATTCCAGATGAGGTCTTACTAAATATTTGAACAGGGGCAAAATTATATATCTCTCTCTCTGCAGTCCATACCACTTTTAATACAAGAAAGGATTTTGCTCGCTTTGGAAATCGCAGCTTGGCATTGCATGCCATTAGGCTTATCTACCAGAACACCCAGATCCTTCACTATAGACTCCCCCAGTTGTACCCCCCCACCCCCCAGTATGTATGATGCATGTATATTCTTAGCCCCCCAGTGCATAACTTTACATTTATCAACAATAAACCTAATTTGACCCATAGTTGCCCAAATAAACAGTGCATTGAGGTCGGCTTGTAAGTTGGAGACATTCTGTAATGACATTATTCTACTGCATAGGTTGGTGTCATATGCAAACACTGAAGTGGTACTTTTAATCCTAGACCGTATATAATTTCTAAATGTATTAAAAAGTAATGGTCCCAACACTGAACCTTGGGGTACACCACTAATAACCTTAGACCATTTGGTGTATGAATCTCTAACCACTACTCTCTGAATTCAGTCTTTTAGCCAGTTTTCTATCCATGTACAAACTGATTTTTCCAAACCTGTAGACCAGGGGTCTTAAAGTACCGGCCCGCGGACCGGTTACAAAAGGCCAGCAGGACTGGTCCACCAGGATCAGGGCCAGACTGGCCTACCGGTATACAGGGAAATTTCCCTGTAGGCCGCCTGCCCTGGGGCCGATATGAGCTGTAACGGCAGGGCTGATCCTGGGCAGGTGCACAGAGGGGACTGCGCCCAGGCGCCACAAGCTGAGGCAGAAGCGGGAGGGGGTGCCGAAGTGCCGGATTGCTCCCCTCCCTTCTCCTTTCCTTGTGTACATCACACACACAAAACAGGGATCTCCTGCTCTGTCACGGAGCTTGGGTCTGAATTGTTCAGTGGCGCTGTAACAAAGTCCCGCTTACTGTGATAGGCAGCACACTGATCCAATGTCAGAAAAATTGAATCAGTGTGACGTGTATCATAGAGCCGGAGCCGGTCTAGGAGGTGGGACTTTGTTACAGTGGCCGCCTGGGCAATTCAAATCCAAGCTCCGTGGCACAGTGGGAGATTGTCGCTCTGTGTGATCCAGGCACTGGTGAGGCTGCATTTGGTGGGCACAGGTGAGGCGCGCTTTTGGGGGCACAGGTGAGGCACGCTTTTGGTGGGCACAGGTGAGGCACGCTTTTGGTGGGCACAGGTGAGGCACGCTTTGGGGGGGGGACAGGTGAGGCAAGCTTTTGGTGGGCACTGGTAAGGGTGCATTAGATGGGCACTGGTAAGGGTGCATTTGATGGGCACAGTGAGGCTGCAGTGACTGGTAGCAAGTAGTAACTACCACTGTATGTAGTTTAATGTTGTTTTTGAAATTTACATGTGGACCCCATGGGATATATAAAACTTGTCCAGTGGTAGTTTGAGACCCCTGCTGTAGACCTTACCTTAGACATTAGCTGTGTGGGTAACTTTGTCAAACACTTTTGCAAAATTCAAGTATACCACGTCTACAGCCACCCCTCTGTCCAAGGTTTTACTTGCCTCCTCATAAAATGGAAATCAGATTTGTTTGACAACTTCTGTCTTTCATGAATCCATGCTGTCTGTTACTTAGAATATTTTTTTCCAGCAAGAACTCATCTACGTGGTCTTTTAATAAACTCTCCAGTATCTTTCCAACTATAGAAGTTCAACTGAAATATAGTTACTTGGTAAAGACTTTGATCTTTTGTGCACCAAAATATGTTTTGGTGCACAAACACGGCACTGGCCTTCCTTTTCTGTGAGCCCCTATCACTCCCTCTAACTACATTAACCCATCTTCCTACCTGATAATCCTGACTTGCCCTTCCACCCTCCACATCAACCCCACTGACCACCTGCTCAGCAAGCAGAGGACCCCCTTTCAAGGTTGTCCTTTCTGCTCAGTGTTGCAACTTGCTCCTCCAGATCTCTAATGTGAGCTTCTAGAAGGGCAACCTGCCCACATTTGTCCCAGTGGTATCCACCCTGGAGCTGTTGCAGCATTTTTGCATACATGTGGCACACTGTGCACTGAGCAAAACCTTCAACCTTGCTAGCACTCATTTCTCAGTTACAATAGAATTACTTATAGGAAGATTACTATGTTACTTACAGGTTAGAAGACTCCTGTCTTAACTCCTGTTTTCAACTCCTGGTTTTTAAACTCTCCACTTTTGTTCACAAATTCCACATACAAGCCAGCATCGGCAGTGAGCCAGCGCAAATGTGAGCTGTATGAAAACGTATATACACACCTGTGAGCAATTAACCACTCCCCTTAATTAGCAGACTGAGAAAGGAGAAAAAAAAAATAATCTAAGGTTTGGTAAGCTGCAATATATGATATATTTTTTTGTTTTGGGGCTTGGAAGCATTTACTCTTTGGGCTTAGATGCACTTTAATTTTTTTTTCTGTATGTCCAAATTTTATTTTATTTTTTTAAGTTATAAAATAAAAATACCCTCTTTTTTGTAGTGAAATTCCACTTCCTGCCCTCCCGCTCCAGTGCTTTATGATGGTATAAAATGAGCAAATGCCACACTCCTCAATATAAATGTCCTAGGATACTGTGGAAAATAGTGGACATGTTTTACCATCTCTGATGCATTAGAGAGTGCACTGGGCAGTGGGATCAAACCCTGGCACCTACAGGACTGCAGAGTCATATTTTTTTTTTTAGGTACCCTGTACTACTGCTTAAACAGGCAAGTGCGTAGGACTATGAAAATGGGAATTGGATGCGGCTTTTTACGCATTCCAATTCGCATGACAGGCAAGTTTGACCAGCTCTCAATGGAGCCGGTTAACACATGTCCGTGGCGGCCCCGGTCCGCATTGAAAAAGGGTCCGGTGCGTGTTTGGGTCCAGTTCAGGTGCGAATTCAGGTAAAATTTCTAACCTGAATCGCCGGACCCCAGGCACGAACCCGCAGCCGCACATATGTGACATTGGCCTTAGTACAGAGTCTATCTGGCTGAAACTGACTTCAACTGAGTTTTAACTGATAGAATCAACCAAAAGCTGGCCAAATACTATACAATCTCTCTTACATTTACCAAAAATATGAAATAGGAGGACACGCCTAAGTAATCTATTAAATCTGTATCAAATGTGGTAAGCCCTTTTACTACCTAGTTGATGGCAGATCTAAAGGAGATTGTACAGTCAGATTATTCAGTATATGGTCACCTAAAGGGTTAAACTAATGTTATGGATCAGGGCATGTGGAGAACCATTTCTGATTTTAGTACTGAAAAACACTACTGTTCTTCACGCCAAAACCTAGCATACTGTTATATTGGCATTCTATTTTGTGGTTATTTTACATAATGGTATTGCTCTTTGATATAACGATCTCACCTGGAAGAGGATATAGTACCAGAGGGCGTGAATTTTCCAGTAAAAGCCCAGCCCCAGGAAAGCAGTGAACACACCACAGATGAACATACCACCGGACAAATAATAGCGCAACGGAAGACGTTCCCCAAAGATACCGCTGCAAGCAAAGAAAAAACAAGTAATAAAAGATTATTTTTCTTTTACATGTTCTCTATGGTCTTCTATTATCAGAAAGCTGCTAAACAGTAGGAACAGCTTATTTACTTCATTATGATCTGTCACTTACCAACAATAAATCTATTTTGGCTGCTCTGTGAAGCAACTGATGGTTTTAAAGCCTTAATTCGAGGGATAGAATGAATAGCTTGAAGACAGTAACAAGCTGGTCTATAGTGTGCAGTTAATATTAGGGGTAAAGTTTTTTTTCTCAAAGCTCACCATTGATAAAATATCGCTGAAGCAGAAACTGTTTTGCTTCTGCAAAAATTTTCTTAAAAAAAAAAAATTTTTTTGTGCATTTGATCAATATTTGTGTGCTGTCACTTTTTTAGCATACTTTATTTTACCATTTATTTTCTGTGAAAAAAAAATAAATAAAAATGTAAAAACGGTGAGACTAATAAGGGGTCGGTTTTGGGCACAGGGATAGATTTAAACCCCACTGCTTCATTAAATAAAATTAAAAAAAAAATAATTTTGCCCCTTCCTCTCTGTAGCTAGGAGATGATCTGTATAGCTAGTCTCAGAGTCTTTTCAATGTGTCTTTAGTTTCTGTTCTGAGAAATTGCTGGAGCTAGGCATACTACGATTTTTTTTTTACCTTTATCTGATTTTCATCTGTGATGATCTGTACAAGTTTGGATTAAAGCCTTCTACGATTTGAAAAATGTAATTTGGATTGAGTCACTGTCTGCTAACTCTACAGAGACTGTAAATTACAGCTATCTTGCCACAAATGGATCAGTTATAGAGATCACTTTCAGTGCTTAGATTGGAGAGGCAGAACAGACATTTTTTTTTATGCCAAATTCTTCAGGTTTTGGATCTAACTTTGGGGAAAAGAAAAAAACTCTCAATATTGTTCATGTTCAGTTGTTGTATGTGCTACAGCTTTAACTGCTTAACAAGAACACATACCCTAGAAAATGATAATTTTGTCCTCTTAATTTTTGAACATGGACATAAATGTCTTGAGGCAGAGTGAAGACTGACCTATTGCCTGAATTAAGGGCCAATCAAATTCCAGGCCTTTGAGCAGATTCTATTACTTGTTATATTGTAGTTTGTTTTACTGAATTTGTGTACATATGATGTAGTTGGGTGCAAATTTTACACTTGTCGTTCAGAGCAGTGGTTCTCAACCACCAGGCTGCAGCCTCCCTCCTTTCTTTAGCTAAGGGACACTCAAACTGGGCCACTGGAAAGCCAGAGCATCATCCAGTGGGTGTCTAGTACACGCACATCTCCACAAATCTATAGATTTCACATACACTGACCATCAATATCCTTTCTCAAATTGACACTGGATCATTTTTTCCTCCATCTGACACTGCAGAATTTTTTACAGTCAATTATGGGCCATTTTTGCCCTAGAGGGGCATTTTTACCTTCTGCTACTGACCTATGATGCTGAGAAATTTTACTCCCACTGACAGTGAATCGTTTTTCCACTGACGCCAGCCATTTTTTCTCTTACTGACCATCAAAAGCAGAGCATTTTCTTTACACCTAAAGGGGTAAAGGGCACCAAGTTCTATAATCCCACTGCTGCACTCTGTATACTGTGTTTCATTTTACACACTCCTGAGCTCTGTGCTCTATACCAGTAGTTCTTGACCACTGATCATTTTTTAGTCCATTTTCAAAATACATATTTTATATTCCCACACTTTTATTGTATTTTTTTTTTTTTTAAATGGTTGGGGCATGGAAGGTTTTGGAAGAATTTACCAGGACCTGGTCTCACAAAAAAAAAAACATAAAAACTGGATTTATAAGCTTGGCAAACAGGAGTTTCCTTTATTTAGGTAAAACACAAGATTACTGTTTCAGGTAGACTTTTTTATTCATTTAATTACACTTCTGAAGTGGTGCTAATTATATAAAACTATGAAAAATCAAAAGGCAATTCAGCCATTTAAACCAGATCCTACTGGGAGTTGTTTACTTTAAATTACAATTACTGGGTTCCATCATGAAAATAAAAGCATGCTGCTTCAGCATTAATCATTTCATTATTCTGGGAGATAAATATTTATTGTTCACACGCCTGCTGGAAATACCAACAAATATCATATTTCAGGTTTCTGTTATTGATCCTCTAAAACCAGCCTGTGAATTATTGACTTTAGTATTATTGAAATGGCTGCCAATGCCATAGGACCTGGCCCACGTCCACCAAAATGAACTCCCAAGGACTCCTAGCTTTCTTCAGAAACACGTACACCATATGCAATGTCAAAAACGAACAGTCCAAAGAAAGATGCAGAGATCAAGATCATTTATTGAAATCAGACACAAATACAGCAGGTGGCAGAGAATGCCTTAATGTACTTTGTGGCTACAATTCTTATATCAGAAGGCTAAACCTGATCAAGAGTTAATGTTTGTGCTTAGGATAAAGCCTTTTAAAAAGGGACATTTCTACCCAAGAAAGAGAAATTTTCAGGAACCGCAAGACAACTGGGAGAACTTTTGGATATAGGGAGGTACCTTTCCCTACAAAGAAGGTGGAATAGAGAAGACTATATGGTCAAATGCTAGTGGACACCTGACCATCACAAGTATATGAGCTTGTTGGATATCCCATTCCAAAACCATGGCCATTAATATGGAGATGCCCACTTTGTAGCTATAACAGCCTCCATTATTCTGGCAGGCTTTACACAAGATTTTGGAGTATGTCTGTGGGAATTTGTGCCCATTTGTGAGGTCAGGTATTGATTTTAGATGAGAAGACCATGGCCATTAATATGGAGATGCCCACTTTGTGGTTATAACAGCCTCCATTCTTCTGGCAGGCTTTACACAAGATTTTGGAGTATGTCTGTGGGAATTTGTGCCCATTTGTGAGGTCAGGTATTGATTTTGGATGAGAAGACCAGTCTCTCAATCAGCATTAAAATTCATCTGAAAGGTGTTCAGTAGAGTTGAGGTTAGGGCTCTGTGCAGACACCGGAGTTCTTACACACCAAACTGGTCAAATCATGTCTTTATGGAGCTGGCTTTGTTTTGAGCCAGGAGAATACCAGATTGAAGGACAGTCCAAGCGTATTGCCTATTGCAAAGTTTAATCACGTCACAAACATTGTCTTCTATGCATGTTGTGCCAGGACCTCTCTCAGCCTAGCACCAAATGAGGAGATTTGTCAGATACTACTTTAAGAATAGAGTCCGATAAATGCAGAAGTGAGGTAATCCATGTTTAATGTTTTGCCAAATTCATCAACATTTTTAAAGAACGATTAGGGGCAAAGCACTCATTACTTTGCATGTTTCTGAAATTCCTGATAACTTAAAAGCCTTGGCATTTATTTTATCTACTGTAAACAACCTAGTAAAGTTGAAATGCAATAAAAGTTTTATTGTTTACTTTGAAATTTGCTACGTTGCTGGGTCTTCCAGAATAGAGTGTCTCAAACTTCCTATACAGTATGTAGAATCTTTGAATAAAGGAACATCGTCAACTGGTACAGTGAGAACTGAAATGGCAGGATCAACTACTGCTACAGACCACTTCTTCATAAACACTTTTCTATTTGATCAGCAATGATTTTTAAAAGGAGTGAAAATCTTTTTGGAGTGACCCATTTGGCATACTAATTGTTTGCGGACAGGGAATTTCTTTTTATATATTTTGCTGGTCTCTTTGTACACAAAGAGACATGGCAAGATGGAGGAAAAACCAAGTACCAAAATGCCAAAGCTTTTGTGCACAGCAGAAGTGAGCATATCCACATTAGCAAGCAGATTACATGAAGCTGCTGCTTTAGGTGTATAGGAGTATGGGGATGAGAAATCTTCCACAACCTACTCTAATATTGCCTCTATTTTCCTCTTTCCGTTCTGTGTCCACCTCTTCCAGACGAGGCATATCTGAATCTGACTCATTTAAAGATGAAGGAGCTAGAGAAGAGGCCTGGCGTTTTGTAGCCCTGAACAGAGTTGACTGTATTAAAGTAGTTAGCTGTCTGAGAAATTGTGACATAGGTGCAGAAAAATCTGCCTTTGTTATGTAGGGGACTCTTTGCATGCCTGAAAATGGAACAAGAGTCAGATGCAGAGACCGGTGTGCAAGGGAAGCACTATCACTCTGAGGTTGAGTGTTGTATGGGCTTTCAGCAGAGCAATTGTTTACCTTAGTTTTCACCATGGCTTCCTGTCGCCTGGTTTCCACTATAGTTATGGGTGAGGGTATGTGTGTGCGCGCATGTGCTGTCGGCGGCACGCTTCTGCTGTGATTACTCACAGCAGAAGCCGATCTGCAGGTGCTGCGCAATGGATGTCCGCTGGCACCTAGGGATCGTCGGGGAGAGACACAGAACGGAGCTCTGCCTATGTAAACAAAGCAGAGCTCCGTTCTGACAGGGGGAAAGTGATGAACTTTGTGTTCCTGCAAAGCAGGTGATAAAATCCATCTCTTCCCTTAGTAAAAAGCCGCACACAGTTTATACAAAATCATCGGCTAGGCACATTTAACCCTTTGATCACTCTAGACGTTTAACCCCTTCCCAGCCAGTGTCATTAGTACAGTGGCAGTGCTGTATTAGTGTCACTGGTTTGTGATTCCCACAAAGTGTCAGTTGGTGTCTGATTGTCCATCGCAATATTGCAGTCCCACTACAAGTTGCTGATCACCACCATTGCTAGTGTATATATATATATATATATATATATATATATATATATATATATATATATATATATATATAAATTAAAAAATAAATAAATAAAAAATTTCCAGGAAATATACCATAGTTTGTATATGCTATAACAACTTTTGCGCAAACCAATCAATATACTATATTAAGAGTTTATAGAAGATTCCAAAGAAAAAAAATAAATATTAAACTAGTTAAACTATGAATCATTTTGATGTTTTTTTTACGAGAGAAGAGGTCCATCACCTTAGGACACTAGCAAAAAACTGAAAACTCAAGGGTTTGGATAGGGTTATTCCTTGAGGTGCCCAAGGGGCGTGTCCTCAAAAGCCTGCAAGTGTCTAATCATCTGAAGGTAAAAGACTAGAACCCAGGGTCTAAATACCCCAGCTGACATAGTGCTATCTCTAAAAGTTAGATTTTGACTCCAGGTTACAATCTACTATGGATCCAACTCTCCACTAACACATACATAACTCTTATATGGGGCAGAATATTAAGATGAGGTTTCTAAAAACACGTCCAAACAGTTCCCCATAAAGATTAGAATACTGGTAGGCAAGAATTGGCAGTAACAACAAGCAAGATCTGATGACTGCCATACCATTATGGTCACTTGCTCTGTTGGGTCACATTCTTTAACTTGTGCCTGGCCTTCAGCCCTGCTGGGCTCCAAATATTAGTATAGCATATTTTTCCAATGTAGTAGTAGTAGTAGTAATAGTAATAGTAGTAATAGTAGTAGTATTTGTCAAAATCTCATCAGTGATATCTTCATATACTGACCTCAGGAACATGCCAATGGCATACGATACTAGAAACGCTGTGTCCAGAGACCCCAGAAGTTCTTTATAATTGGGACCATCTAGAAAGAAAAGACCAAAAATGTATTTTCTTTACATACTGTATTTCTATAGCAGCAGCCAAATTAAGCTATAATGTTGCTCATTTTATGTAAAATATGGTATATTATGGTATATAAAGTCTAATTGTTTTATGCGTTTTTCTTTCTGTATGGCTTTGAAAAACCAATTAAAAAAAAAAAAAATTAAAAGGTATAAACTTGTCCAGGCTTCAGAATGCAAAAAACACATTTTGAAAAAAAACTTTACTTGAAGGTAAGAATGTAGCACTATGATTTCACATATTTAGAATGAACCATATATGAACCAGGAATTCAAAATTTCCTTCACTGGAAAATATTTTGTAAGCATCCGACATGTGTGACTTAACAGAAAAATGATTTTACACATAGATTTAGTCACATGTCAGCTATGGGTCTAGTGTTAAGATTTTCCAAACAAAAGAGAATTCAAGGAGAAGTGACTGACATTAAAAATAACCCCATTATTACTCATTGATTAAAATAGCACAGAGGAAATAGTTGCTGTGCTGATCTTAGGATATGTAAAAAAAAAAAAAAACAATTATGGAATACTACAGATTTATTCCAAAGGCAATAATGTTGCCCTTCACACCTAAACACTTAAGTTGATGTAAACCTAAATCACTCAAATCCCATATATTAAAAGCTTGAACCTGAATATATTTTCAAATGAATGATATATCAACAGGTCTGATCTTCCAACTGACATGCAACATCTGCCACAATACACTAGTGAAATTGTGTTTAAAATTCTCTGCTTTAAGAACATTTGTTCGATTTTTTTAATCATTAGTGGGGTCAAATCAACATTCTTTTTCAACCACAATTACAAGAAAATTTGAAGTAGCTGGTTGTAAATTTTCTCTTGAATGTACAAATTTCTAATGGTGTATGTGGCTTTCCTTCAGTAAAATCTATTAGTACCAAAGTCAAAAGCTAAAAGCAAACAAAATCTTGTCAGACTACACTTGTCAAGTTACGGAATGTACTTACAATTTTTGTATGGTTCAACAGTCACTCAAAAAAAAAAAAAAAAATCTACAAGCGTATGGCTAGTTTTACCAGGACCCACAACTTAGGGCAGGGGTAGGCAACCTCAGCACTACAAATCCCATCATGCCTCTGGAGTCATGTCTGTGATTGTCAGGGTCTTGCAATGTCTCATTGGACTTGTAGCTTCACTACAGCTGGAGGGCCGAGGTTGCCTACCCCTGGCCTAGGGCTATGTGCCAGTCACATGGGGGGTGACTAAAAACTCACCTGTGATCACGCAAGCATTATGTGACCATGGCAATGGGAATCCGCTTAAAAAAAGTAATTAAATGCAGTTTACAACCTTTACACAAGCCCCTTATCTGCTAATTGTGTGTAAATTAAATGATTCAGTGTTGGATTTCAATGACTAGGGCCAATAAATGAGCAACACAAAGGATGATGAATGGTCACTAATGTCCTATTTGTGCCAGCAGGTAAATACATTCATGGCATTATAATCATATCCTTCACTTTATTATGGAAGACCGAGGGCAATAGATGTCTAGTGTCTGCCATCTCTCTTTCATATACTGTCGATACTCTGCGGGGTCTACATAAACATTGCTCACCTCAGTGGCAACACATGCATAGAATAGTCAGCCTTTCTTGGAAATGCCCATTGTTCTTTTTCTTCCCATCCATGTTTGTTGGCATTGGTAAAGAAAAATATCGGTTTAGAATGGCTAAATAACCATGTGAAAAACACACACACTGTTCCAATTTGCTTTTAACCTTTTTCTTTTGGTAAACAAAAAAACTAATAAAAAGATCTACAGGTCATTAAAAAGGCTGAATGTATTAAATATATTTTAAACGTCAGCAAGCTTAGTCTCATTCAGAGCACTAGTGACATTTTACTGCAGGTCTCACTTTGTGACATAGGCACCAGGACTATTTGACACACACATACATATATACATATACACAGTTGTGCTCATAAGTTTACATACCCTGGTAGAATTTGATTTCTTGGCCATTTTTCACAGAATATGCCGATAACACAAAAACTTTTCACTCATGGTTAGTGTTTGGCTAAAGCCATTATCAACTGTATTTACCCTTTTTAAATCAAAATGGAAACAGAAACTACCCAAATGACCCTGATCAAAAAAAAGTTTACATACCCCAGTTCTTAATACTGTGTATTGCCCCCTTTAAAATCAATGACAGCTTGAAGTCTTTTGTGGTATTTGTGGATGAGGCTTATTATCTTCTCAGATGGTAAAGCTGCCCATTCCTCTTGGCAAAAAGCCTCCAGTTCCTGTAATTTTTTGGGCTGTCTCCCCAAAGTAGCTCAATGATATTAAGGTCAGGAGACTGAGATGGCCACTCCAGAACCTTCACTTTATTCTGCTGTAGCCAATGACAGGTCGACTGGGCCTTGTGTTTTGGATCATTGTCATGTTGGAATGTCCAAGTACGTCCCATGCGCAGCTTCCTGGCAGATGAATGCAAATGTTTCTCTAGTATTTTTTGATAACATACTGCATTCATATTGTCATCAATTTTGACCAAATTTCCTGTGCCTTCATAGCTCACACACCTCCAAAACATCAGCGATCCACCTCAATGTTTCACAGTAGGAATGGTGTACCTTTCATCATAGGCCTTGTTGACTCCTCTCCAAATGTAGCGTTTATGGTTGTGGCCAAAAAGCTCAATTTTGGTCTCATCACTCCAAATTACTTTGTGCCAGATGCTTTGAGGCCTGTCTCTGTGCTGTTTGGCATATTGGAAGCAGGATACTTTGTGGCATTTGCGTAGTAATGGCTTTATTCTAGCGACTCGACCATGCAGACCATCTTTCTTCAAGTGCCTCCTTGTTGTGCATCTTGAAACAGCCACACCACATGTTTTCAAGAGAGTCCTGTATTTCACCTGAAGTTATTCGTGGGTTTTTCTTTGCATCCCGGACAATTTTCCAGGCAGTTGTGGATGAAATTTTAGTTGGTTTTCCTGACCGTGGATTGGTTTCAACAGAACCCCTCATTTATCCACTTCCTGATTAGAGTTTGAACACCGCTGATTGACATTCTTAATTCCTTGGATATCTTTTTATATCCCTTTCCTGTTTTATACAGTTCAACTACCTTTTCCAGCAGACAGTGGCGTCACTAGGGTTGGTGTCACCTGGTGCGGTAAAACATGGTGTCGCCCCCTCTCCACCAACTATAGTCGCCCCTCAGTACAGACCCCCCCTCCTTCCAAGTATAGTCACCCCCCCACTTAGTACAGACCCCCCTTCCTCAGTATAGACCCCTCACTAAGTATAAACCCGCTCCATCAGTACAGACCCCCCCCCCAGTACAAACCACCCCCTCCATTAGTACAGCCCCTCCCCAGCATAAGCTACCCACCTCCATCAGTACAACCCCCCCACCAGCACAAGCTAACACCTCCATCAGCACAGCCCCCCAAGGACAAACTACCCCCTTTAACAGTACAGCACCCCCAGGACAAACTACCCCCCTTTATCAGTACAGCCTCCCTACCAGAACAAACTACCCCCCCACCTTATCAGTACAGCCCCCCACCTGTCGCAACACCGCAGAGTACACCCCTCACATGTTGTAAATATTTTGAAATGACACTTTGCTACAATGTAAAGTAAAGAGTGTACAGCTTGTATAACAGTGTAAATTTGCTATTCCCCCAAAATAACTCACACTATTAATATCTAAACTGCTGGCAACAAACGTGAGTACACCCCTAAGTGAAAATGTCCAAATTAGGCCCAATGAGCCATTTTCCCTCCCCGATGTCATGTGACTCATTAGTGTTACAAGGTCTCAGGTGCGAATGGGGAGCAGGTGTGTTAAATTTGGTGTTATCAATCTCACCCTCTCATATTAGTTACTGGAAGTTCAACATGGCGCCACAGGACATGGTTCCAGTAATCCATGTCCTTAGTCTGCTTGTCTTCAAGTTTGTAAGCTTTCTTGTGCATCATCTTTAGAAGAGGCTTCCTTCTGGGACAACAGCCATGCAGACCAATTTGATGCAGTGTGCGGCATATGGTCTGAGCACCAACAGGCTGACCCCCCACCCCTTCAACCTCTGCAGCAATGCTGGCAGCACTCATACGTCTATTTCCCAAAGACAACCTCTGATTATGACGCTGAGCATGTGCACTTCTTTGGTCGACCATGGCGAGGCCTGTTCTGAGTGGAACCTGTCCTGTTAAACCGCCGTATGGTCTTGGCCACCGTGCTGCAGCTCAGTTTCAGGGTCTTGGCAATCTTCTTATAGCTTAGGCCATCTTTATGTAGAGCAACAATTCTTTTTTTTCAGATCCTCAGGGAGTTCTTTGCCATGAGGTGCCATGTTGAACTTCCAGTGACCAGTATGAGAGAGTGAGAGCGATAACACCAAATTTAACACACCTGGTCCCCATTCACACCTGAGATCTTGTAACACTAATGAGTCACATGACACTGGGGAGGGAAAATGGCCAATTGGGCCCAATTTGGACATTTTCAATTAGGGATGTACTCACTTTTGTTGCCAGCGGTTTAGACATTAATGGCTGTGTGCTGAGTTATTTTGAGGGGACAGCAAATTTACACTGTTTTATAAGCTGTACACTCACTACTTTACATTGTAGCAAAGTGTAATTTCTTCAGTGTTGTCACATGAAAAGATCTAATAGAATATTTACAAAAATGTGAGGGGGGTGTACTCATTTTTGTGATTGAATATATATATATATATATATATATATATATATATATATATATATATATATATATATATATATAATCAATGTCTGTAGTTTTAGATCCTTGGTGTATTTTATGTTGCCCTGATGAAGTAGGAGTGTTAAGCCCCTGAAAGGTGTTGGCTTTTTCACTCCTTGCCGTGATCAATAAACTCATTCAAGTCCTATGGCACGCTCGTCCTTTTTAGTGCACATCTGAGCTCCATAGGGACCCTTTGGGAAACATATCTGCCTCTAAAAGTTAGGCCACCCCATTTTGTTATCCACCTATCCTTGGGTCAAGAGCTCCAACAACACATATTTCCTTTAAAACTACCATGTGCCTAATTCAGGCAAGCCATTGCGTGAGATTCTGTAACATTATTGGCACAGGTGACAAATTCAGGTACTTCCAACTACTGTCAGTTTAAGAAGCTAGAAAAGTTTTATCAGCACTGATGTCATCAGTGTGAGGTTAGTCTATTCCCACTTACCGAACGGGGCCCAGTTACACCATGTGGTGTCATTTTCGGAGAGGTTACCTGGAGGTTTGGGAAATTCAGAGCAATTTCGATGCAGCTGACCCTGTAAGCACAAAACAAGACATGTTATTAATGTACAACAGCTGTGTAAAGAGCCAGAATAATGTGCACTGACCTATAGGAAACATTTAGAAGTTAGTTCTTTGTAACTGGCTCAGTTAAGAAATACATTTTTATTGGTTGATATGGGTTAGTGCATATCATTTGTGCTCTGTGCTTATATACTATATGCAACATGTCACAAGTGTCATTTTCTCACTACAGACACATAAGTGACTTGTAGCTAGTGATGAAAATGTTCACAGCACCCTGCATCAGTACTCCTCTCAGCACAGGGCACAGTGGAGGATCAGGCATTTCACACATCTGAGAATGTCTGATGCAGAACGCAAGGAGCACAATTGGGGGAACAGGGACAGAGTGCTGGCACCCCATAACAGGAAGTGCCTGAACAAGGACCTGTATGGCAGGATCACTTTAATGAAGGCTGCAGATTTAAAGTGGAACAAAAGTTCCACTGTGATAAAACTGTGATCAGCCAAGCATTTAATTGCAGAAGAGACATTGCATGTATAACATACCTACCTGTCTGCTTACAGCAATCCCCAGACTGTAAACTAAGCTGTGCATGAACTGCTCAGCTAACAGCAGCCGGGCCGATTCGCTGTGCCAGGATGACTAGATCCTGAGCATGAATGACATCATCCTGTGCCAGGCCAATGAAGACGGATGAAACCCGGCACACAGGAGAAGATGCCAGCACTAGCGAGGGAGCTTGGGAAGGCAAGTGTTCCTCTCTTTAGATCCGCTTTAAGAGTATTGAAAATACATCACGTGGAAGCTCTGATGAAAAGTCCAGTATATTGGCTGAAGGTATGTTGGTGGGTGTAGATGGCTCCTCTGTAATACCATTCTCACCATTGTTACAGGCAAACCCGGGGGGAGCAGCTGACAAACATATGATATGGATGATGGTTTCAATGAAAGGCACTCAGTATAAAGAGAACGCTCTGAACTCATAATGGGGAAAACTCCCCCCCCCCCTTCTGGTTTTTGAGATCGAGAATAATATAAAAGTATAATAATAATAATAATATGTGTATATATATATAGAAATTACACTTTGCTACAATGTACAGTAGTGATTGTACAGCTTGTATAACAGTGTAAATTTGCTGTCCCCTCATAATAACTCAACACGCAGCCATTAATGTCTAAACCGCTGGCAACAAAAGTGAGTACACCCCTAAGTGACAAAAAATCTAAATTGAGCCCAATTAACCATTTTCCCTCTCCGGTGTCATGTGACTCGTTTGTGTTACAAGGTTTCGGGTGTGAATGGGGAGCAGGTGTGTTAAATTTGGTGTTGTCGCTATCACTCTCTCATACTGATCACTGGAAGTTCAACATGGCACCTCATGGCAAGTAGGGATGAGCTTTCTGTTCGAGTCGAACATGAGTTTGACTCGAACACTGGCTGTTCGCCCGTTTGTTGAAAACGGAACATTATGGGCGTTTCAACATATACATGCAATTGGGCGTTTCAAGGCAAGCTACATTTGCATGCAGACCTCCTAGGTAACGCCCACATGTGATGGTGACCATCCACAATTAAAAACTGAAATCCAATGAATGAAAAGGGGTGGGATATAATTAGTCAGGCTGGGGAGGAAAGAGCTAGAAGATGCTGGATGTCCTTCAGCCAGGAAATGAGGAAGTCTCCATCTGACTTGCTGCAGCGTCCTATGCACATTGTGAGAAGCTCACAGTGTGCAGTGAAATCAGAGTAAGTCATTTCAGTACAGGAGAGGAGCTTGTGCAACTGTGCAAGACTAAAAGGGAAGGATGGAGGTCAGATTTAACATACAGGTACTCTTCAAATACATGCTACATAGAAAATCACTACTCACCTTTACCACACTGAGGGGTTTTCTTGACAAGTGATAACTGGTGTAAAACACGAAAGTCAAAACCATAATGTACCCCCGATACCTACAGGAAAGAGAAGAGAGATAAAAACAAACATTCAGAGTTCCCCTTCAGATTGTGACGGTCAAATTTTTTATGTTAATTTTTAGCATTTCTAGCCGCAGACATCTTGAGTAAGGGCTGATGATTGATGTGGCATATACTTCCTAGAATCCATCTGCCCTTAGCCCAGATTTGTTGTGCCCCCCAAGTTTTCAGAGTGCATCCAGGGATGCAAAGGGGGCCCTCTCGTGGGGACCGTTGATGCAAGGGGGGCACCCCCGCTGGGCCCGTTGATGCAAGGGGGGCACCCCGGAGACATTCCTATATACAGTGAAATAATAGAGAACAAATGCAGCCACCCTTCAAAAAGTAGTTATATCACAGCTAGAAAAAAAAAAAAAAAAGAAGGAAGGACTTCGGTGATTTGGAGAAGGCTGAGAGCAACAGAAAAGTTCGGAGCCAAGAATATATATTTGAATATAACTTTATTTTCCAAACCTGAGTTTAGTGTCACTTTAAGGACAGTATGTGTTTAATTACACACTGAAATCTGTGCAATTATAAGTCATGGGCTGCCATTAAGAGAGCCGCAGAACTGTGCAAATGCCAAACCCAGCCTTATGTCCTTCCATTTTCCCATACAGAAAACATTGAGCATTGAGCAGAGTAAACACATTGGTTATACGGTATATGAAACATCCGAACTCCCTGCAGTGCCGGTCTGGCTGCACAGTAACATTTTGATACAATTTAGAATGGAATTTCGTAGTGATAGCAGCAACTGCCGACCACACAAGACCATTAGAAGTCCAAACTTCTTAGAAGAATGCCAGCCTATGACAAACAGGGAGATCAGTTTTACACAACAAAAGCAAATGAATAGACAATGTGCCTGATCAGAGCGTATCAGATAGTCTGCCTGTGAAGGCTTAAAGAGGCATTAAACCCGCAAACAAATGTAATAGCTTCCTTGGCTGTAAGGGATAGGATAGTTTAGTTCATCTTTAAAGCGTATCTAAACCCAAAAAGTAATATATTGCATTTTATTGATCCTTAGATGCGGTGGCTGCATTCGTTTTCTTTTTGTATTTCTTTTTCCCTTTAATTTTTTTTTTCCCATAATTTTTAGTTTTGTGGATAATTTGTACAAACAAGAGGTTATCATACAGGTGATCCAACCAGTAACACTTTCTGTCCTAAGCTTAGTACACGCAGGCTGAATGTCAGGCGACATCAGCCGGTTCAAAAGAAAGCAGCCGACTTTTGGCCTTTGTGTATGGCAGCCAGTCTGATAGAAGTCAACCAACTTTTGTCGAAGGGACATAACAAAAAAAAAAAGTCTGACAACCGGCTCCCAATCAGCGCTCTCAGCCAATGAGAGCCCTGACCATAGTTCTTACAGGGGGTGTCCTCCTGTCAGAACACAATAGCACAGCAGGAGAGATCGCTGTACTAACATCGGATTGTTAGAACAGCGGCTCCGACCGAGCTGTCAGTTTTTTACCATTCAATCCGCTGGGTTGAAAAAAAAAAAAAAAAACACTAGTAGTGTGTATGAAGCTTTAGGGTGGCTCTACCCCACTGGAGGAGCAACAGAGCAACCCTTGGACAGCAGCATTGTCAGTCTGGGGGGAGGGTAGTTTTAAATGCACTAGCAGATTTTGATGGATTTGACCAAAGCTGGCCATACAAGGCCTGAAATTCAGCAGGGACTGACTTTTGATCCATGTATGGGCAGGCTGTCGTATTTTGCCACTCAATAAGCACGCCCCAACTATAGCTGGCATTGCTGATCGATGCGTTCTGACGGCGGGGGAGTCTCCCCACTATCAGAATACAAAGACACTGCAGGAGGATTCCCCCATCCACAACAAATGTGTGGATGGGGGAATAGAGTCAGAGTCAATTTTTTTTTTTTCATTCAACCTATCGGTTGAACGAAAAAAGAATAATCTATGGCATGGGTGCTCAACCTGTGGCCCTCCAGCTGTTGCGGACCTACAAGTCCCTTAAGGCACTGTAAGCCACTGACAGTTACAAGCATGACTCCCAAAGGCAGAGGCATGATGGGACTTGTAGTTCCGCAACAGCTGGAAGGACACAGGTTGAGCACCCATGATCTATGGACCACCTTACAACTGACAGCTGAACTCCAGCTAACACTTTTTAAGCAAATATAGTGAACTTTTTTTTTTTTTTTTTCTTTTGGGATAAGGGTTTTTAAAAAAAAATAAAAGCGGATCGTTTTAAGCATCCCTGTCAGTGGTAAATGGTTTGTCTCAACCTTCCCACTGCCACTTTTAGTCTGTTAAAGGAAGTTGAAAAATAACAGACTAACTGGCTGTATCACCACATGAAAATAAAGGAAAAAAAAACTTCTAAAAAAAATAAATAAATAAAAACAAATGCAGGCAGCACATCTAAGAATTGGTAAGCTGCAATGCATTACAGTTTTGTTTTTGGCTTTAAAGCGGAGTTCCACACAAAAATGGAACTTCCGCTTTTCGTAACCCTCCCCCCCTCCGGTGTCACATTTGGCACCTTTCAGGGGGGAGGGGGGTGCAGATACCTGTCTAAGACAGGTATTTGCACCCACTTCCGGCATAGACTCCCATGGGAGTCTATGCCTCTTCCCGTCCCGACCGCGCTGTCTGCTGGGAACACACAGCTCCCAGGAGAGAGCGGGGACCACTAGGGACGCGCAGCGCGACTCGCGCATGCGCAGTAGGGAACCAGGAAGTGAAGCTGCAACGCTTCACTTCCTGATTCCCTCACCTAGGATGGTGGCGGCAGCTGCAGAGAACCGAGCGGGTTCTTGGCGTCCCCTGCCGACATCACTGGACCCTGGGACAGGTGAGTGGACATGTATTAAAAGTCAGCAGCTGCAGTATTTGTAGCTGCTGGCTTTTAATATTTTTTTTTTTTGGCGGTGTGGGTGGATCCCCGCTTTAATACTGCTTTAATGCCATTCCCAAGTCTCCGCATAAGCCAACTAGCAAGGCTGGTCACTAGGTGGCCAATACTGTCTCTCACTGGCACACTGGTCTCCCAGAAGATTGATCAATAGGATCGTATGAAGCTGACTCTTGTGTCCTAGTGCTTCTGTTATCCCAACCAAGCTTGAAGCTCCTAAGTCTACTTCCTGCAAGATTTATCATCCAACATGGGAGGCCTTGTTTGGTATTTTAGAAGGTCTTCAAAGAGGTTCTCTGGCTTCCAGATCCACCATTTCTAAATGGAATCAACAGGTTGCTGTGCAGGCTCATGGGCTGTGTGATGAATTACCACCTTTTCATGTTAAACCCCCATCTACTAGAGCAGTATGTCTTATAGCCTCTAGGGGGTTGGCCATCAGTTTTTACATGCCGAGTGCCCATTTCTTCTGCAGCTGGCAGTATAACTTTACAGTGCTTAAAGCATAACTATAGGCAAAACTTTTCCTCCATTTTGGATAGAGTATGGAGAAAGTGGGGGGGTTGCCATCTGGTCCCTTTACAGAGATTTCCCCTGACTTCTTGTCCCATAGCCAAACAGGAAGCGAGAGGAAATCTCTGCAAATTAACCTCCCTGACGTATTTCCGAATGTGGCTTGGGGTGGATTTTCAATACCAAAAGTGGTAACCCCGAGCCACACTCGGGATTGAATCGCAGGATACAGGTACAGCTTCCTTACCTTGTACCCAGAATCCTGCGATTTCTCCCTGCTCTGTGTGCGAGCAGTGTCCTCCGCCGGATCTATCACAGTGCCGAGCTCCGTTCCCTGCGAGCGTTGCGACGCACGGGGACGGAGAACGGCGCCAAATTAAAAAAAGTAAAAAAAACACAATACATATACAGTACACTGTAATCTTACAGATTCCATTACTGTATCAATTTATTTCACATCCCTTTTGTCCCTAGTGGTTTGTCCAATGCCCCGCATGCAGTTTTATATTATAAATACTGTTCTTTCTGCCTGGAAACTGGAAATTGTCCATAGCAACCAAAAAGTGTCCATTTACATCAAAAGTGGTTTTAGACCAGCTAGAAAACAGCAATAGTGAATTAGAATCACTTGCAGAATTGAGTGATAGTGATTTGTGGGGAAATTCGTCATCAAACACTAAAAGTAATGACAGCGACAATTCTGCAACTGAGCAAATTTCAGTGTTTTTTATTTGATTACATTATTGAATAATTTTTTTATTATTTGTTATAATTATTTATTATATTATAATTTAGTTTTTCAAACTTTATCATACCCGGGATGTCTACTAGACTCAGGTTTAGACAGATTTAAGTGAGTTATTCCTAAGAATTACAGGCCTACAATATAAAACACCAAATTTCCATGTAAAATAATTGTACCGCATTCAGCATCAAAAATCGGACATAATCATACCGCCAGGGAGGTTAAAAAGGAATTCCTTGGGGACCCCCATGTCCCCATTGGAAGACTTCTCTATTACTTTGCTGGGGATTACCCAAAATTTGGGAATTTACTTTTACTTTCACAAATAATGGTAAATCGGACAAAGAGAGGGTGAATCTCCTTAACGGGCACAGACAGCAAAAAAAAACCCGACAGGTGTCTTAATCCTTCTCCACTCTGTCCAAAAAAAAAGAAAAAGGATTTTACAGTGAGCACAAAATATCCTATTCTTATCCTCAGCAGACAATGCATGGTTGTATCTCACCATTTAATCCCACATAGCTAAGCAATATTATCCCATAGAGCTGCCAATGTAAATTGAAGAAATAACATTTCTATATACAAAGTGTATACATTGGCAGCTCCATGGGATAATTGCCTTTCTATGTGGGATTAAGCAGTGAAATACAGCCATGCATCATCTGCTCAAGATAACAGACTTACCGTTGTGAATGATTCATTATTTGCATACACAGCTGACGTAGATGTACGGACGTTGCGTTCTGGATAAATTAACACAGGTACGGAAGGAAATGACCTTTGTAAATTATGATTTGATATCATAGGAGACATTTATCTATAAGGATAGATAGGAAATGTCATGCCATTTGAAATATTATCCGTAAAGTGGTTGTAAACCTAGTTACAGCACTTGTACCTACAGGTAAGCCTTTAATAAGGCTTACCTGTAGGTACCGTAAATATCTCCTAAACTTGCACCGTTTGGGAGATATTCACTGTATACGCATGTGCCAACGTCATAGGCGCGGGAGCAAAATCATCACGGCTTCGGCCAATCACAACACTGGAGCCCGTGAACCCGGAAATAACTCCGGAGAGACATGTCGCCGGTCACAGCGGTGTGCGGGGACCACTTCAACGGCATCGATCGAAGGTGAGCATTTCATAATGAGCTGGTATACATTCTGGAAAAGTTTATAAACGTTATTAAAGTTTTTTTGCAATGTGTAACGCTGTGTGAAGAAGGCAGTGTAGCAATGCAAATTTTTGCAGGTTTGGCTGGATGAAATGGTTTATTTGGGTTACTCACTTTTTTGAATTTATATTCAATGGATTTGAATTATATTTAAATGGAATATAATATATATATTTATATTTATACACATACACACACACACAGTGGGGACGGAAAGTATTCAGACCCCCTTAAATTTTTCACTTTATGTTATATTGCAGCCATTTGCTACAATCATTTAAGTTCATTTTTTTCCTCATTAATGTACACACAGCACCCCATATTGACAGAAAAACACAGAGTTGTTGACATTATGAAATATCACATGGTCCTAAGTATTCAGACCCTTTGCTCAGTATTTAGTAGAAGCCCCTTTTGATCTAATACAGCCATGAGTCTTTTTGGGAAAGATGCAACAAGTTTTTCACACCTTGATTTGGGGATCCTCTGCCATTCCTCCTTGCAGATCCTCTCCAGTTCTGTCAGGTTGGATGGTAAACGTTGGTGGACAGCCATTTTTAGGTCTCTCCAGAGATGCTCAATTGGGTTTAAGTCAGGGCTCTGGCTGGGCCATTCAAGAACAGTCACGGAGTTGTTGTGAAGCCACTCCTTTGTTATTTTAGCTGTGTGCTTAGGGTCATTGTCTTGTTGGAAGGTAAACCTTCAGCCTAGTCTGAGGTCCTGAGCACTCTGGAGAAGGTTTTCGTCCAGGATATCCCTGTACTTGGCCGCATTCATCTTTCCCTTGATTGCAACCAGTTGTCCTGTCCCTGCAGCTGAAAAACACCCCCACAGCATGATGCTGCCACCACCATGCTTCACTGTTGGGACTGTATTGGATAGGTGATGAGCAGTGCATGGTTTTCTCCACACATACCGCTTAGAATTAAGGCCAAAAAGTTCTATCTTGGTCTCATCAGACCAGAGAATCTTATTTCTCACCATCTTGGAGTCCTTCAGGTGTTTTTTTAGCAAACTTCATGCAGGCTTTCATGTGTCTTGCACTGAGGAGAGGCTTCCGTCGGGCCACTCTCCCATAAAGCCCCGACTGGTGGAGGGCTGCAGTGATGGTTGACTTTCTACAACTTTCTCCCATCTCCCGACTGCATCTCTGGAGCTCAGCCACAGTGATCTTTGGGTTCTTCTTTACCTCTCTCACCAAGGCTCTTCTCCCCCGATAACTCAGTTTGGCCAGACGGCCAGATCTAGGAAACATCTTCCATTTAAGGATTATGGAGGCCACTGTGCTCTTAGGAACCTTAAGTGCAGCAGAAATTTTTTTGTAACCTTGGCCAGATCTGTGCCTTGCCACAATCCTGTCTCTGAGCTCTCCAGGCAGTTCCTTTCACCTCATGATATTCATTTGCTCTGACATGCACTGTGAGCTGTAAGGTCTTATATAGACAGGTGTGTGGCTTTCCTAATCAAGTCCAATCAGTATAATCAAACACAGCTGCACTCAAATGAAGGTGTAGAACCATCTCAAGGATGATCAGAAGAAATGGACAGCAATGGACAGTTAAATATATGAGTGTCACAGAAAAGAGTCTGAATACTTAGGACCATGTGATATTTCAGTTTTTCTTTTTTAATAAATCTGCAAAAATGTCAACAATTCTGTGTTTTTCTGTCAATATGGGGTGCTGTGTGTACATTAATGAGGAAAAAAAATGAACTTAAATGATTTTAGCAAATGGCTGCAATATAACAAAGAGTGAAAAATTTAAGGGGGTCTGAATACTTTCCGTCCCCACTATATAGTCCATAGGGTTCAATATTGAGTTGGCCCACCCTTTGCAGCTATAAACAGCTTCACCTTTTCTGGGAAGGCTGTCCACAAGGTTTAGGAGTGTGTCTATGGGAAGGTTTCACCATTTTTCCAGAAGTGCATTTGTGTGGTCAGGCACTGGTGTGGACGAGAAGGCCTGACTCACAGTCTTCACTCAAATTCATCCTAAAGGTGTTCTATTGGGTTGAGGTCAGGACTGTGCAGGCCAGTCAAGTTTCTCCACCCTAAACTGGCTCATCCATGTCTTTATGGACCTTGCTTTGTGCTCAGGCATGTTGGAACACTGGTGAGCCATTTTTTTTGGGGGGGGGGGGCAAACAAACCACCTGTCACCCCCTCCCCCCTCCAATCACTTGCTCTCTGCCCACCAGCCCTAGACTTACCCCATCTACATCACGGGCAGCTTCATTTCCTTCCTGCATTTCCTCCTCCTCGGTGGCTTCATCCTGCATCTCTACCTCGGCAGCGTCCTTCCTCGGCGGCCAATACAGTTGCTTCTCTTCTCAGCCAATCAGGTCTTAAGACCCACTTCCTGATTGGCCGGGAGGAGAAGCAGGAAGAAAATAGCGAATAATAATTTGCTAGTGTTCCACAACTGGGTGGGCTCAGTGCTCTGCGTCAGAGCCTCAGGCACTAATCATGTGCTTAAAAAACAAAACAAAAAACACCCCGTTGAAATCCATTGGTCCGGCGCCCTGCATGTACATTAGGGGCCGGGCGCATGGATTAGGGGGCGGCACCCCTGCGCCCCTAATGGAGCAGCTGCCACTGGCCATCCCCAAACTGTTCCCATAAAGTTGGGAGCATGAAATTGTCCAAAATGTCTTGGTATGCTGACACCTTAAGAGTTCCCTTCACTGGAACTAAGGGGCCATGCCCAACCCCTGAAAAACAACCCCACACCAAAATCCCCCCTCCACCAAATGATTTGGACCAGTGCACAAAGCAAGGTCCATAAAGGCATGGATGAGCGAGTTTGGGCTGGAGGAACTACTGCTCTCCACCATTTAACAATAATAAAGTATGTCTAAAACCAAAAATGTATTATATTGCACCATACCAATTCTTAAGATGTGATGGCTGTGTTAGCTTTCCTTTCTTCAATTTTGCCTGCTGATCCTGCCAAAAACACACATCCTGTCCTAGGATGACAACACTCACTGCACTGTATCTATGGAGAAGCAGTATAACATGGGGGGGGGGGGGGATTCTGTAACCCACAGAGAGAACTGAGAATAAATGTAACTAATAACAGCCAGCACAGGCAGAGAGCACAGCAAAGTATCAGCTCAAAAGATTTCAGGCAGGATCAACTTTTTTTCGCACTTTTTGAACAGATAGAACAAGATGGTTTAAACTGTATTAGGGAGGGAGCAAATAAAAGCTCCATTGTTGGGGTATACATACAAGTGAATGGTCTACCAGTAAAAGTTCTGCAGCAAAAATCTCCTCTGCCTCTTTGATCCACCCTTCTCCACTACATTGTACACTCTCTCTGTCTCTGGAAATGTGAAAGTCGTTTCTATGGGTTGCATTAAGATCATCTTTGCACAGCACTATGCAATAAGTTTGTCTGTGAGTGACAAAGAACCACAATATGTGAGGCTGTGAGTGACAAAGAACCACATTTTTCCAATTGTCAATGTTTCCAAAAAGTCACTCCTGGCCAGTCACATGACAGGATGACTCAATCTTTGCACCAGATGCAGCAAATCTGTCCAAACCACAAGAACAGTGAAGTCGTCTCTGCACATCATACTGCTCTCTGGGTCTTGTGTAATGCGGCATATAGAGCGTGATAACTGATATACAATAATAAAAAAATTATAGATTAAACTTCTAATATTAAGAAACATTTTAAATCTATAGCCAGCATAGTAAGGGCTTGTTTACACTTGCAGTCGAGGAAAGGGGGGGGGCAGAGAAAAATAGGGGGTTGAATCACCTTTTTACCATCACCTATGCCAGCATCGACCTGTTGGATGTCGGGGTGTGCGGCTGGTTCCTTCAAATCACTCTCCAATAGAGTTGCTGAAAACTTTTAGAAATCAATTTGATACCCAAGCAAAAGTCTAGGCAGGATACTGAATCATAGCTATTCAACCAAATCAGACAAAATTGTCAGATCCCACTTTTAAAGGGCTTGTTTGGGGCACGTTGACCTGGAAGAGGTCAGGTAATCAGGAGGGCATGTGGATACACAAGTATTTAATAGACTTCTGGTTCCCAGCGGAAAGGCAGAGAGGTCTTGAGATGGGACCAAAAATGGGTCATTGATTTGGAACAATTAGTTTTAAGGTTCAAAAAAAGCTTTGAGGAGTTGTTAAACTGTAGGCTGTGGTTGGGAAATAGTAATTAGTAGGCCATCAATAAATGCTGAATCACGGTGTTCTTTTATGCCTGACACCTGAAAAGCATGGCAAAGAATGAGTTGCTCTGATAAAGAGCGCGATTGATAACATGAAGATAACAAGGGACAAGAGGACACCCCAGTTGTGTCCCATTACTAATAAGCAGGGGTTAGGACTGGAGGCCATTGATTTTGAGCTTAGTACTAGGGTTTGCGTACAAGCTGGCAACCCAAATGGTCATGTGAGGAAGAAAGTCTAATTTTATTCAAACATGACAAATAAAAAGCCCCAAACAACTCTACTGAAGGAAAAAATAAAATACTGCGCTAACAATCAAAAAATGTGTAAGCTGCGACTAGAGTGTTATACAGCACAATCAGATAAGTAGTGAAAAAAAGTTGCGCTAATAATGTGATAAAGGCAACAGATAAATGCCTTAAAACCTCATGGAGAAATATCAATACAAATGTAAGCAATATTCAATGTGCAAAATTAATTATAAACAAGTGATAATCAATGTTATAAAACAAATCTTAAAGAGCGCAGATAATGTCCATATAATCTGTGCGCAATGAACAGTGATTAATTGAAGTCCATATACTGTGTATAGCAAAAAACAAAAACCAAACAGAAGGACCAGGAAAAAGGACCAGGAAAAAGGACCAAAAAAGAAATATCCCCAAGTGACAGGTGAAAAATACTCTTGCTGCAGTGAATGGGGTGCGTAGATGAAACCTCCACCTTCAAAAACTGCTGCCTCTTACCAGAGAGCGTTGGTCTCTTAATTATAGGAGACCTCACTGGGCAGACGGCTGTAACCCCAGCCCGGGATCTCAGAGACAGGCACTAGATGTCATCAGGTCCACAGGAACCCTCTCCACAGACCACAGCAGGATGGGTTGGATGTGTCTCCTCAGGAGATTTACAGCCTATATTGGGGGGTCTTCTGAATCGGGAGTGGCTGAACCCGACAGGATGGATGGATAAGAGAAAATAAATAAAATTAAAGTTTATTTTTATTTATTTTATTTATTTATTTTCTCTTATCCATCCATCCTGTCGGGTTCAGCCACTCCCGATTCAGAAGACCCCCCAATATAGGCTGTAAATCTCCTGAGGAGACACATCCAACCCATCCTGCTGTGGTCTGTGGAGAGGGTTCCTGTGGACCTGATGACATCTAGTGCCTGTCTCTGAGATCCCGGGCTGGGGTTACAGCCGTCTGCCCAGTGAGGTCTCCTATAATTAAGAGACCAACGCTCTCTGGTAAGAGGCAGCAGTTTTTGAAGGTGGAGGTTTCATCTACGCACCCCATTCACTGCAGCAAGAGTATTTTTCACCTGTCACTTGGGGATATTTCTTTTTTGGTCCTTTTTCCTGGTCCTTCTGTTTGGTTTTTGTTTTTTGCTATACACAGTATATGGACTTCAATTAATCACTGTTCATTGCGCACAGATTATATGGACATTATCTGCGCTCTTTAAGATTTGTTTTATAACATTGATTATCACTTGTTTATAATTCATTTTGCACATTGAATATTGCTTATATTTGTATTTATATTCCTCCATGAGGTTTTAAGGCATTTATCTGTTGCCTTTATCACATTATTAGCGCAACTTTTTTTCACAACTCTACTGAAGGCCTTCTCCACATTTGTGGAAAGGAGAAGGCCCTCAGTGCCCTAACTACCAATAGCAATTAGCCAAATTAATTAATTATGGCCAGTCGATTTTTCGTTGGACAAACCCAGCTTACAAACATCCCCCCAAGCCAACACTACATGTCATGTCATGCATTCTTTTACATCTATGGCAACTATACAGGGTGACCTTTGCACATATGTTAAGCCAATATTTACCAATAGGAATTTACCAAGATCAAACTGGCTAAATTGGACCTCTCAAGAAAATATTTTCTGATAAACTCCATGAACTTTAAGTGTGGTTTTCTCATTAACTATCCCTAAATATTGACATCAAATAGCCTTTGAACGAATTCTCCTTATAGAAATGGCCAGCCAGCACTTCTGCTTGGAAATCCTTCAAAGAAGACTGTGTCCAAAGCCGAATGGCCAGGATTGGAGGGGTGCTGAGAGAAAACTAGGTAACACTTTTGTCATTGGTTAACCTTTAACCATATTATAGAGAGAAATGTTAATTAAAGTGATCTCTTCAATTTCCAGAAGCTGGTGAGATATTCATTACAGATCATAACTTGAATATGTTGAATAAAAAGGTCACCATTGTCTAGTGATAGTATTTCTATGCCAGGAATTAGGATAAAACAGTAACGTGTAATTACAAAGCCTATTCAATCGCCTTAAGAATGAAATTCAATATCACTGTAATCTGTTGTCAAAAGATGGACATTTCATTATTGTGTCAGATGCACAACTTGTATCTCAGCTGAACGCTTTAGGGTCCATTCACATTTAGGGCTCATTTAAATATGCTTTGACTTTACCACACATTAAAGCACCTACAGCTTCAACATGCTTTTTTGATGTGTTTTTGATGCTTCTGTGATGCTTTTTTGAAGCTTTAATGAAGCTTGGCAAATGACATATGAGTGCTGACTTTCTATTTGTTTTAAAGGGGTTTAGTATAACCCTGGTTCAGTAGTACTCCCAGATCATTAGTAGCCCTATTCAGCAGATCATCAGATTATTAGTACCCTCTTCAGCAGATCCCCAGCTTATTAGTACTCTCGTTCAGCAGATCCCCTGCTCAGTAGTATTCCCAGCTCTGCTGATGCCCCGCTCAGTAGTAACCCTCAGCTCTGCTGATCCTCTGGTTTACTATTCCTCTCCTCTCTTTGGCCCCCTCACCTCTGGCTGTATATTTCTCCAACACTGCTCACCTAATGCGACATCTGCTAGTGTCTCCTGCTCTGGACCCCAAACTATGCTGATTTTCTGCAGCTCAGTCCTCTCTCTCCTGTCCATGCTCACCATCCGCTATAGCGTTCCCATGTTGCATACCACATATGTTGTCTGCTAGTTGCTCCACTCCAGACCCCACTCACCTTCCTGCTGCTCCACACCGGATGTAATGTCTGCACCAGACACTTCCAGAATATATACACATGAACTGGAAGTGACTACTCATGGTGTCTTTCCAGTTCGCTTGTTTGTTTCCCAGTGCATCCTATGATATCTCATACCTGCAATACCTCCAAAACACAGGTGCTTTGATTGGCATTGAGAGGGCTTTAAAAAAAAGTGTATTCAATGACACATTTTGAAGCAAGTGTACACAAGCAAAAAAAAAAAAAAAAAAAAAAAAAAGGGGTTAAAGAGGTTCCGCTGTCACAAATACAATACACAAATAGCAAGAAGGCAGGCTTTTATTGCAGTAGGGATATGCAATGTCTCTTCTGCCCCTTCTGTGTGCTTCCTATCTTCTCCAGCACTGTAAACTGAGCAGTGCATGTGCAGCTCAGCTTACAGCAACAGGTCGGTCTCCGTGTGCCAGAATAACAGCCTAATCCTGCGCCGGCCAATGGAGACAGCCAAAGACCAGCACACAGGAGAAGATTCCGGCGTGGGACCATTGGAAATGTAAGTATGAACCCCTTTGGTTCCACTTTAACTGTTGCATTGTGATGCATTAATTTACAGATGTTAACGCGGAACTACACTGCGCCTGAGCACCACAAACCAAAAACACTATTTAATTTATTTTAATATTGAAAGCAAACTCCCCCATCCATTCAGGTTTCCATGCTTTATTTTGCTGAGAAGTTACTTTCAAAAACACCTCCTAGCATTTCTGTGGCCAGCTTCACTTAGGGCAGATGATCCATGTAGCATTTACTTCCTGGAATCCATCTGCCCTTAGTTTGGGTATGCAGGCAGGAGGGTATGCTTAGCCGAGAAAACCCCCTCCTCCCTCCTGAAGGCATCTTTGGTGCATGACATCATTTGTCTAGGCCTGGAAACCAGGAAGTATATATATATGTTCAAAAGTAAATTATTATAGTATTATATACTTTCCGACAGAGAGTGAAGTTCCACTTTAATGTGTGTTGCATTAAGGCGCCCCATACATTGTGGATGGTCTGCCAACACAGAGAAAAGATATACCTGTGCTCAAATCCCAATAGCTTGTACATGTATGGTTGGCATGCTGTCCACCGTAGCATTTGAGTGGCAAGGCAGTGTAGGACTGGCCAGAAGATGGATTACTTTGACGGAGTTGATCAGCTTAAACATGTATTGCAATACAGTATATGTGAACTAAAAATCCTCATTTTTTATTTTTCATTGCATAGTTTGCTGGGAAGGGTGTAGCAGTGTACAGAGGGTCCATTCAGTATTTGTGGTCTGCCAACACAACACAGCAGATGAAAAAAAAAACAAAAAAAAACACATAGCCCAAAGCATTGTGTTGCACTGCGGTGTGCTGTGCATTGGGCTCTACTGTACAATGCATTGGGGTGCCATTCACAATGAATTGTGCATTGCAATGTGTTGTGGTAACTCATGTTTCACATGTTAATGTCATTTTAAAAGTAGCTTTTAAACTTTTTAAAATATTCAGATGTGGGGCCTCATTCAGGCACTTCCTGTGACAATCCTCTTTTCAGTCGATTGTACTCCTGCATTGTCAGCCTGTCTCCCTTATATACACTATAAGTGGCCAACACACAATACACAGGCATTTCCCACTGTTATCACCATTGGAAAACCCGCCGTAAGAAATGCCATTTAGCTATCACTTGAGTTCATCTAAAAAAAACAAAAAGAAAAAAAAAAAAAAAAAAAGGGTGAAAAGGTTTTTTGAATTCACAAAACATGACAACTGTTTATGATGCACAGAGCAAGCTAAATCTTGTTCAGTTAGGCCTTATTCACACGGGTGCTGAGGCCGCTCACCTGCACACGTGACAAATTAGGACAACAGTCCGTGTAGTTGCTGTATCCTCATATACTTACATGGGATGCCTGTACACAGCATCTCGTGGCTCAAGCTGCATAAACAAATTGTCCATTTATGGTCTACGGGCCTCATATGAATGAGACCTTAAGGCAGTGATGGTGAACCTTGACACCCCCAGATGTTTTGGAACTACATTTCCCATGATGCTCATCTACACTGCAAAGTGCATGAGCATCGTGAGAAATCTAGTTCCAAAAACATCTGGGGTGCCAAAGTTCGCCATCATTGCCTTATGGTATACATTTAGTTTAAGAAGACCTGCAGGCAATGTATAATAACAATCCGAAGGTTGGAACAGAGATGTGCTTATTTGGTGAAAATGTATCTTCTCTTTTCTTATCATCCAAAAAACGCACATTGCTGACCTAAGCGGTGGATTGTTTGAAAAAGGAGAAATAGATGTTTGGAAAAGAAATACATGTTTGCATCTTGCAGTTTCTAGATGTTGTAACAGTGATATGACAGAGTTTAAAGAGACAGGTTCCTTCCTGAGGATAACACAATGAAAAATCTGTCCTGAATAAAATCAGATTGGACACACTGTGCTCACTTAACGCGGAGTTCCACCCAAAAGTGGAACTTCCACTCTTTGTACGCCTACCCCCCTCCGATGACTTATATGGCACCTTTCGGGGGGGATGGACAGGATACCTGTTCCCACTTCCGGGAGCCTCAGCCATGGGTATTGACGTCATGGCTGGGGCTCCCTCCTCCTCCCTCCCCGGTCGCCGGGCCAGTAGGAGAGAGGAGAGGAGCGGAGCGCATGCGCAGTAGGGTTCCCGGCGTGAAGCCTTAAGGTTTCACTGCCGGGTTCCCTTATTCGCAATGGAGGTGCCATGCACCAGACAGCTGATGGAAACATCAGCTGCGGTGCCGACATCGCTGGACTCCAGGACAGGTAAGTGTCCGATTATTAAAAGTCAGCAGCTGTAGTATGTGCAGCTGCTGGCTTTTAATTTTTGCAGCGGTGGGCGGACCTCCGCTTTAACATCAGCTGAACTTGTAAAGGCATGTGAAATGTTAGAGCAGTCAGCTGCCTTCTTGTCAGAGCCCAGGGCATGTTCAGGCTGCTGGCAACAAAAAATACTTACATAGCCTGGCTCAGTGTTGCCAACCCCCTCGAAGTGAAATTTACTGGTAGAACGACAAAATTTACAAACGGCACCAATTGTTTACTGGCAACAAATCATGAAATTTACTGGAAGATCCACATTCATTATCCACATTCTTTACTGGCAAAAAAAGTACCTAAAATAACTGTTTTTAGTGCTAAACTGTGCAAATATCAATATTTGAACTATGAACACATAGCTAATGCTACTAGCAATGTGTTTAAGTTAAAGTCAAAAAACATATTTCTCAATTTACATGAAGGTTAGGTTACTATAACCCAGCCAGCACAGAGTTCTCCCTTACATCAGAGTCTGAAGGATTCCCCCTTATAGTGCAAGGGAACTCTTATGTAAAGGGGAACGCTGCAGATCATGATGTAAGGGGGAACTCTGATGTGGAGGGGGGCTCTGGTGAATAGAGACCACCTTCCGCAGAGTGAATACACTAAGGTAAGGGGGGGTTACTAAAACGGGGAAGGGGGGGAACCTTTATATCAGTATATATGCCCCCTCACATTATTGTATTCACTCCCCTCCTTACATCAGTGACCCCCCCAGACTGGCCTGGCAGCGCTGTCACTGACCTCCTCTCAGGTGCACCATGCAGGGCTCCAGCTTGGCGGCTCTGGTTTTGTTTTATTTTATAGTCTCCTCTCCACAGTCCACACATGTCTGTCTCTTCCCATAACCCCCATCCCAGTGGCGCTCCCACTCTTGACTCCTTTCTAGAATCCCCCTCAGAGACTGCACACATGATAAAAGACAAGAGATGGTCCGAGGCTGAGGATATACTGCACAAGGTGGCCAGAGGCTGCGGACACGATAGTGTCCTCCTCACAGTAGCCTCCTCCTCTGTCCACCATCATATTACTTCTCTACATCATCAGTGTGCTGTGTCCTCCTCCTGTGCCCCTTTCACCTCTCCACAGGTCAGGGCAGCACTGTGCTGCCCTGACCTGTGGAGAGGTGAAATGGGCACAGGAGGACACAGCACACTGATGATGTGGAGAAGTAATATGATGGTGGACACTGGACAGAGACTATCTGTCCAGGCCTCCCCTGCATGCCACGGCTTCACCCTCCGGGCTCTCATCGATGTCCTCCTCTCACTCTGATATCCCCCCTACAGTTTTATTCTCCTCCTCCTCACCCCTGCTCGGCTCCTCTGGACCTCTCCGCCTATCCACCGACCGCCATAGTGTCCCGATCTTCTATTCGAAAATGGCTCCGGGAGGTGCCATTACGTTACTGCGTATGCGCCGCCCGGCCGAGCGCGTACGAGCTTTCCCGAGCCCGGTCGGCTTCGGAACGGCACATGCGCAGTTGCATGGTCGGCTTGCGGCCATTTTTTTTTTTTACGGGCACCGATGCCCATAACGGACTTTAGCAGGCAGCCCGAAAAAGGGGTTAAATTTACAGGCTGCCCGTAAATCTACGGGCGGTTGGCAACACTGGCCTGGCTTGAGCTGCTATATAAAAAAAACAAAAAAAAAAAAACCAAACACACAGCTCAACCTAACCTGAAAGCCTCAAGAAGGGCTGTACATAGCCACATAAGTATGAGCCGGACCATCAGAAGCCTTAGTGAACAACTGGATCTCTTTGCAGGGGTGCAGCAGACTTCCCTGCTGACAGAATACAAAGATTAGCACTGCCGGCTATAGCCTGCGGAGCTAATTGAGTGGAGAAAACCAGATAGGGTAGTTGTACAGAAGCCGATTGGTCTGGCTGAATTTTGATCCACGTATGGCTAGCTATAGAGTTGCAATCGGATCCCCCCACCCCCTCACTGAATTGGATCTCTTAGTAGGGTTGCAACCAGATTCCCACCTCTCCCAAAAAAACAAAACAAAAAAAATAAAAAAAATTGGATCTTCTAGTAAGGCCAGCCAGCCATAGACGGTTCCAATTATTTTTCCTATAGCCACGGGTTTCAGGAAAGATATGCACATTTCCCTAATCATCACAAACAGCACTGACAGGGGAATCCCTCCTGCCGGCTGAGATTCAAACTATTAATGAGCAGGCTGAATGTACCCGTTGATCAATCAACTTGGGTACAACCAGCCTGCCAGTTTCACTTCCAATTATTGCACCGGTAGAGATAATCACTGTCATCTCCCAGCCGGGACGGCTTACCCCACCGGGAGAAGACAGGGATTATCGCTAGCGGCTATAGCAGCCGCTTTCCATGATCGGAGGTGAATCTGGCAGGCTGGTTGTACCCAATCGATTCGAATGGTTTCGAATCTCAGCGGGTTCCTGCTAAACCGGCCGAGATTCAAACCGTGTATGGTTGGCCTAAGGCCTCATGTACACTGCTGCTGGTAAACGGACGTTTAGGAGCAGTTGGGTATTTTTTTCAGCTGACCCTGAACTCTCCTCCATATTATCTTATCAGTAAATGCACACAGGGCCCTTTGTAGTGTTTCTAGGCAGTTGAGATTAGAAGCTTTTTTTTTTGGAAAAAAACAAAAACAAACCACCACACATGTTCAGGAAGGATGTTCAAAGGCATTTGAAAAGCCAAACGCCTGTAACAGCTGGTATATGCGTATAAACGAGGTAACTCGCATCTAGCCACGTTTTGTTTACAGGTGTTTAATTTTTGACTATTTGGAAAAAAAAAAACGCTTCTAAACTCAAACGCGGCAAAACGAACGTTTTTAAACATCGGTTACTATCTGTCCAGTTGAATTGTTCTGGAGAGGTTGTAAAACGTCCCGTGTACATTAAGTCTGAGGGTGCAACTTGATTTTCCCCTCATTAAACAAACAATTAGACCTTTTAGAAAGGGTGCACTGTTGGCACTATATAAATCCTGTTTTATATTATTATTATTATTAAGATAGGACTGAAACTACACAGACTGAACCCAGGATCCAAAGCCCCCCCCCCCCCCATTTTCAATAAAATATTGTAATAAACTATTAGAACTTTTTAATTTATTGAACAGTTTAAAACTCACAATAGACCAAGGTTGGTTGGTCATTCAAATTTGTTGATTGCATAACTTCTGGCAATGGAAGATCGCATGTGATGTACCCATAATACCCAGTGGATGAAAAGCAGGTAAACTTGCCAGCTTTAGGCTAGGTTCACAGAAGATATTTGCACCACAGCACATGATATCAGATTCAAGTTGTAGATGTCTGTATGGGCACTTAAGATAAAAGGTGCCGGTCACAGTTGATTTGGGATATTATAATAGGTCTAAGGCTCGATTCACACCTATGCATGTTGCTTTTGAGCGTTTTTGGAGGTTTTTTTTTCATGCTTGCCGCGTTTTTGAGCCGCGTTTTTGCCGCGTTTTAGCGGCGTTTTTGCCGCGTTTTTGCCGCGATTTGCGTTTTGCGTTTTTTTTTTTTTTTTCATTTTTTTTTACAGTCTTACAAAAAAATTACAAAAAAAAAAAAATAAAAAAAAAAAAAAAAAAAAAAAAACGGCAAAAACGCACCAAAAACGCACCAAAAACGCACCAAAAACGCTGCAAAAAAGGTGCACTTGCGTTTTTGATGCTTGTCCATTGAAAACCATTACATGCAAAACGCTGCATTTTGCATGAGAAAAAGTCCCCGACCCTTTCCAAAAACGCGGAGATACAAAAAAGCATTGATGTGAACATGTTCCATAGGAACCCATGTTAAAAAATTCCCGTGCATTTCTGCAAAATGCAAAATGCATCAAAAAACGCGCTAGTGTGAATGGGGCCTAAGGCCATGCCTCCTGCCCTCTAATCTTTAGATAAAGTCAACTGACCATTTTAAATATTTTCAGCTGACCATTACTCTCCCTCCCCCTAAAATAAGCTGGAGGTGGTAACATTCCTTAGTCTTCCCCCTTCATCCACATAAGCTACAGGAAAGAACATCTTTCAGCACTTGGAATATCCTTGTGGCTCTTCTGATGTTCCTGTCATTGAATCCTTTGTAAACATTTCAAGGAATGTTCTTTCAGGCATCGTGCACATGGACGTTCATCAACTTACAAGTTCTCAAGTGTAAAATCCCTGGCACTTTCTGGTGCCCATGGAGCCCCGCCAGTGTTAATTTTGGCAGCAAATTTCGATTTAGTTTTAGCCTTAGGACTAAAATGGCATTTTAGTCTTCTGCAATTGTTTTAGTTTTATTTAGTCGACTAAATCTCCAGTACATTTTAGTCCTCTAAAATCTAATGGGTGTAATTAAATTGTAATGCATTAGTTAACATTTCTCTACAATTTCCAAACTCAATATATACTGCTGGAGTGAAAAATCTAATATGTTATTATTTATGGTATTGAGGTATGAACATGCACTACAGACCATTGTTAATGTTGAAGTCAAATTTCAATTTAGTTTTAGTCTTTTGACTAAAATGGCATTTTAGTTTTAGTCCCATTTTAGTCGACTAGAACGTTTTAGTCTTTTTAGTCGACAAAATTAACACTGAGCCCCACGCGCCACTTACAGCCTCCAATACAAATTAATAGCGGTACACAGCCACACTCTTGTGATACAGAGGCTCTTTTCCAAGATTGGTGTAGCAGTGTGTCAGACTGACACGCCGCACCACCGATCGCCACACTGCGCGCCCTCACAGGTGCACGCCGGCAATTATCCTGCTGGACGTCATATGACGCCCAGTCAGGATAACCGAACCACCACCCAGCCGTCATTTTGCTACAGGCCGGGTGGGAAGTGGTTGAAGATACAAGCAGGAGAAGAGGTGTAATTAGGAAACTGCGTCCCAAATTTATAACTGCACCTGATGAAGTGGTTTATGCCACAAAACGTGTAGACTGCTTGGGCACCAGTTTCTGACTTGAGCTCTTGTTACTATGGACCGATCCATATACTAACTCTTATATCCACAGGTCTTTCATTTTTATTCAGTTACACTATATTCACCTGCCTTTACACACACGAATGTTAATGGCATCCCAGTTGTAGTCTATAGGGTTCAATATTGAGTTGGCCCACCCTTTGCAGGTATAACAACTTCAACTCTTCTGGGAAGGCTGTCCACAAGGTTTAGGAGTGTGCCATAGGCTCTAATAGGCGTAAAAAAAAGGTGACCTGTGAGCGCCATGTGTGGCGCTTGCAGTTCACCCAGGTGTGTTAGAACAGCGAATGAATATTCGCTGTCCAAACACTGAACCGCCTCTCTGCCAATCAGGTGCTCAGCTCTGTTATCCTTCACCTGATTGGCTGAAATGACAGGCGCTGTGATTGGACGCCTGATGGGTGGAGAGGATGGGAAGAGACACATTCAGACACCGCCGTCACCTGCTGCCCCACCGAGACAGGGTAAGTGCTGGGCAGACGGCGAGCAGGCGGGGTCACAGTGGCGGCGTTTGATTTTTTTTTTTGCGCTCCCCCCCAAAAGTTTTGAGCACCAGCCACCACTGCTGCTGTATATTCATCTCATTTCATGATTAATACTTAAAATTGTTTTGTTGTATGGAGCAAGAAGGGGGGTGTTATGTTATGTTCCAGCTGTCAATCAAATGCAGGAGGTGCATCACATCATGTATTCTTTCATATAACCTTACTACAACCTATCATGCTAATGTACCATAAACTGTATGGGACTGGGCTTAGGTTTGCCATCTGCTAATAGAATTGTGAACAAAATTCTTAGTTTTAGAAACGTTCGGTTGATTTTCTAATGGTTTTTTAACCATAGTGACAAGAAAATTTGAAAGAGCAGCATGGAAAATTCTAACTGTGAATGTTGTTTTTGTTCAGGGAAAAATCGTGGAATATGGCAATGAAACCCTTTTAATATTGTCTGGGACTTCATTCAAAATTAGTTGACTCTGGAAAACAAGAAGGAATGTTCTGATAGGAATTTTCGTAGGAATGTTCCTATGCAGTTCCACTAGCGTATGCTGTTATGCCCCGTAAACACGGTCGGATTTTCCGACGGAAAATGTGTGATAGGACCTTGTTGTCAGAAATTCCGACCGTGTGTAGGCTCCATCACACATTTTCCATCGGATTTTCCGACACACAAAGTTTGAGAGCAGGCTATAAAATTTTCCGACAACAAAATCTGTTGTTGGAAATTCCGATCGTGTGTACACAAATCCGACGCACAAAGTGCCACGCATGCTCAGAATAAATAAAGAGATGAAAGCTATTGGCCACTGCCCCGTTTATAGTCCCGACGTACGTGTTTTACGTCACCGTGTTCAGAGCGATCGGATTTTCCGACAACTTTGTGTGACCGTCTGTATGCAAGACAAGTTTGAGCCAACATCCGTCGGAAAAAATCCTAGGATTTTGTTGTCGGAATGTCCGATCAATGTCCGACCGTGTGTACGGGGCATTAAAGTGATATTAGACCCAAACACAAAAATATAATATATTGCAGCTCACCAATTCTTAGACGTGATGGCTGCATTGGTTTTCTTTTTGTAGGTCCCCCCCCCCTTTATTTTCACCTGCTGATCCTGACAGTGAATCTGTTATTTTTCAACTTCCTTTGACAGACCAAGCTGTCCAGCAAAACTGGCAATTATAGAGCTGAGATAAACCATTTAACACTGATGGGGGATGCTTACAATGGTCAGCTAAAATTCTTTATGTAAAACCTTTGTCCCAAAAGGCGAAAAAAAACTATTGTAACTGCTTAAAAAAAGTGTTATTTGAAGTTCAGACTTTTGATTAGTTAGAATTTATTAATCAAGTCCTTCTAAATCTGCTGGTACATCTAAGAGCCCTTGCACACTGGGGCGGTTTGCAGGCGCTATTGCGCTAATAATAGCGCCTGCAAACCGCCCCGAAAGTGCCGCTGCTGTGTATCCAGTGTGCAAGCCCCGAGGGCTTGCACACTGGAGCGATGCGCTGGCAGGACGGTAAAAAAAAGTCCTGCCAGCAGCATCTTCGGAGCGGTGAAGGAGCGGTGTGTATACCGCTCCCTTACCGCTCCTGCCCATTGAAATCTGCAGAGGCGCTTTGCGGTGGTATTTAACCCTTTCTCGGCCGCTAGCGGGGGTAAAACCGCCCCGCTAGCGGCCGCATACCGACGGTAAAACGCCGCTAACAATAGCGGCGTTTTACCGCCGACGCCGCCCCCCGCCCCAGTGTGCAAGGGCTCTTACACTTACCTCTCCTTAGATTGACAACGCTGCTGTCAAAAGGTGTCTCCGTTGTTCCTCCGTCCAGGACAGAGACACCCTAATGCTGGCTGGTTACTAATATAAAAGTTGTCTGCAATATTTCATTTTAAAACATTTGTTCCATTTTCTAATCATTAGTGGGGTCAAATCTACGTTCGTTTTCAAATGTAGTGATGAGAAAATACAAAAGGAGCAGGATGGATTTTTTCAATGAATGTGGTTTTCATTGAGGAAATGACATTCATCCCAAAATTAATTGTTACAAGCAAAATTAAATTTTAATGTTCTATGGAATGATATGAACGTCTACTAGTGTATGGCAAGCTTAAGACCCGGATCACACGAGTGCAACTTGTCATGCGACTTTATGTGTTGTGAGTTGCATGACAAGTCAAAACCCATTTACTTCAATGGCACCTATTCCAATCTATGCAACTAAAGTCGTAGCATCTTTAAACATGTTCCTGCACTACTTTGATGCGACTTGAGTGCCATGGAGTGTAAGAAGCTGCATTTAAGTGCCCCTTCCCTCGTGACCCTCTGATTCCTCCTGTATTGAAACTGTACTGTCTGCCCTCATGTTGTAAAGTGCTGTGCAAACTGTTGGTGCTATATAAATCCTGTATAAGAATTTAAGTCACAATAGTGTGAACCGAGTCTAAGACAAGAAGTGTATTACTGGCCGTATCACTAGGTGAAAATTAAGGAAAAAAAAAAAAAAGCCTAATAAAGATTACAAATGCAGCCATCACTTCTAAGAATTGGTAAGCAGCAATAGATGAGATTTTTGTTTTAGGATTTAAGGAGGGGGTAAACGTTTGAAAATAATAGCGATCAGAATAAATATCACTACAAGTGCACTAATGCAGCTTCAAATCACTTTATGCTTTTATTTCATAAAGCAGATCAAAGCGTTGCTATCCAAAATAGCTGATTTTATTTATTGTATTACATCGGACAAGGCTGAATGCCTGTTGCTCAGGATGATTACTACACTCTGCAGACCCTGAACTTTGCACTGCGCGCTGATGAATGAGAACAATAGATTTCATTACACTAATAGCAAAAATCTAACAAGGGAACGCTCCTACTCGGGCTGCATCCGTTACAAATGTGGGCATGGTTACTTCTCCAATATAATGGATTAAATACAAAAGAATTTGGCAATGCAGCAGCATCCGCAGAAGTGATTTTTATTGTTGCAGTTTTCTACAACTGGTACATGAGATATTAAAGAATTCTCTACTGAAATGTGTAAATTCATTCATCCTATCTGATTGTATCCCCCCCCCCCTTATCCCTTCCCCCGCTGCCCCTCTTACCAGCTGTCTCTGGACACAGTATGGAACAGCCTGATGGCTGGAGCCAGGGAGGATCTCATGGTGAGGATTTGGGATGGAGCAGGTCCTGGTGGTGGGGTGGTTGCTGTGCTGTGTTGGGGCTCCTGGCTGCAGGATCACATGGCTCTGCTGGGGTCCTGCATTATATACTGTGGCATCACACCCTCCCAGTGCAGCATCAAACAGCTGTACAAGCAATGAATGAGAATAAAGAAACACCATGTGACCACAGGGGACATGTGATCACCATAGGCAGGACAAAAAAAAAAAAAAAAAAGGGACTGCCCACATTAACCCTTGCAACATCTGGCTGGGTGCTGAGCAAAGTTTGGGATGGGTATTGCACAGTCACTAAGTGATGAGTGTGTAGCACAAGTGTTATGTCAACAGGAGACTGCAAGTGATATATACATGGGTGCCTGCTTTTAGCCTGCTGGCCATGTGTGCAGATTATTTCATTTGTTTTTCTTTTAAGATGTTTTATTTACATTGCAATCAAAAACAATAAAAATGATATACCGAGTCAGCATGATTGAGTTATTATTATTATACAGGATTTATATAGTGCCAACAGCGCTTTACAACATGAGGGCAGACAGTATATTTACAATACAAATCAATACAGGAGGGATCGGAGGGCCCTGCTCGTTAGAGCTTACAATCTACAACAGGTGTATGTATTGCATGCACCGACACATCCCCACAATAATGACTCATGCACACTGGGCTGTAGCACAAATCCCTATAAGCTTAAGCCTGGGTTCACATTGCAGCGGCTGAGAAAGAGAGAGGCTTCCATCATATCAAATGTAGAGTGTGGTGGTCCCATCCCTAACGTGATAGACCAAAGAAAAATGGCCCCCCCCCCCCTTTAGCGGGACTTTAATAAACCACCAACTGTTAAAGTGGAGGTCCACCCTGAAAAAAAAAAAAATTGCACAAAAAAATACCTAAAAAAAATGGAGGAAAAGAAGAAGAAAATTTTTTTTTACTTACGTGAAATGGCTGTTGCTAGGCAGTCTTCCTAATCTGCCTCTACGCCGCGGTGATGTTGTCTCTTCTCCTCCCCGCGTTGTCTTCTGGGGAATGGGGCGAGGTGTGTTATGGGAACTGTGTGTGTCCCACAACACATCGCGTCCCATTCACAAAGTGCTGCGCGACTCGCGCATGCGCAGTAGGAAATGGGCAGTGAAGCCGTAAGGCTCCACTGCCTGTTTCCCTGAGTTAGGATGGCGGTGCCGGGACCCGAGAGCCGAGGGACGGGTCGGCCTCGGGCGGTCAACATCGCGGGCACCCAGGGCAGGTAAGTACTTATTTAAAATCAGCAGCTACAGTGTTTGTAGCTGCTGACTTTTACATGTTTTTTTTTTACGGCCAGAATCCCGCTTTAAGATAAAAAATATGTTTTTAATGATATGCAATAAAAAGACGTGAAAACGTCTACATCATACAAAAATACATTCCATACAGAAACAGAACAGAAAATATACAGATGAAAATGATCATGTTATATGTACTCTCCTAGGGGTGATGTACCCTGATACCCAATGCGTTTCCAGTATTCTGATACCTTCATCAGGGATTTGAGAGTTGAAGATGTTTTACAAATGTATAAATTCCAATGGAATGATTCCGTGTTCAGACAGCACTCAGGACACCAAGGTCAAATAGAAATATTTCATGGACGCCAGACCCAATGTATATTGAGCAAATCTATTTGGGGCAGACGATCGTTAGAGCCTATGTAATATGGGCTGCATAACGGGTGGATGAGTATCCAGACGTCCCAAAGTGGTTGTATCCTCTGGATGTCCAGGTCCAAAGTGTGGATGCCTTCCGTATGTCAGTGCCCTGGGCACCCACACTTTGGACCTGGACATCACTGCACTGTCTGGTGGTGGTTTGCACTTCCGGATCGGGGGCTGCGACGTGCATAGGGGAGGTACTTCTGAGCTCCTGCTGTCCTCTTCTGTCCCCAGGGGTGGGTTTGGCCACCTGCACGTCGGCTAGCTCAGCGGAGAGCGCTACGTTGATCTCCGCTGAATCAGCGGATGACAGGTCTGTCTCTGCTCACTGATTCCTATGGGGAGATCGGAAGAAAACAGCATGTCCGTTTTCAGCAGATCTCATCCGATCCGCCAAGACGGATGACGAACGTATCGCCATACATCTGTCTTGAGTGGATCGGATGGCAGTCGGGTGTCAGCGGACACATCTCCGCTGACATCCGTCTGCCCATAGGAGTCAATGGATGGCCTGCTCGGATCCGCCTGAAAAACAGACAGGCGGATCCGAACAGTCTTGTTGCGTGAAAGGTGCTTTCCTTTCAAATCAATGAATGTGTTTACACTAGGGCGGTGCGCTTCTGTTACGGTGAAAAAAAAATCCTCCTTGCAGCATTTATGGAGCATGCTTGAGGAATTAAAAAAAAACAAAAAAAAAAAAAACACACCTTCTAATAAAAGCAATGGAATAAGAGGCAAAAACGCGTTTTTGGTGTGGTTCTTGAGTCACATGTCCTATAAAAAACATCACCGCAAATGTGGTAAAATATGCGTTTTTGCAGCAGATCAGTGTAACAGTAGCCTAAACACTCAGTACAGTTTCCAGCTTTTAGCCTATCATCGATTTTAACAGGCTGCTGGCAGCAGGATTGGACGTTGCACCTGTGCCTTGAAAATGACGGCATTTGACGCACATAGGCTAAACACCCCATGTACATGTAGCCAAAAGGCCCTTTCACACTGCTCTGTAGCAAAATTGCGGTAAAAACACACATGCTATGTTTCAGATGAGTTTCCTGTAGTTTTCTGGTACGTTTTTGGGTTGCCTGCACCTGTGAAAAATAGACATGTGACTCAAAAACGCACAAAAAATGCAAATCGCGGTGCGTTTTTACAGCAATGTTACTGCGATTTCCATTCATTTTAATGGCAAGCTGCGTTTTTGGTGCTGTTTCCAAAACTGCACCAAAGATGCAGCATTCAGGACTTTTCAAAACACACTGCAGCTGTAACGCAGTGGTGTGAAGAGTCACATAGGATTTGAAGGGTAAAAACACAGGAAAAACGTATTAGTGTAAAAGTGCCCTTAATATTCTCGTAAACCTCTGATAACTGGTAGTTATCACATAGGTTGAGATACAAGACTTCACCAGTGGCAGCCCGTCCATATGGGGTGCCGCCCCCCTAATCCATTTGCCCGGCACCTAATCTACATGCAGGGCGCCGGACAAATGGATTCCAATGGTTTTTTTTTTATTTTTTTATTTTTTTTTTTAGAAGCCCACGATTAGAGCCTGAGGCTCTAATTGGCTTTAAAAAAAGGGTGGGCTGTGCCCCCGAGTCCACCCACTTGTGTGACAATAGCAAATTAATATTTGCCATTGTCTTCCTGACTCTCCTCCCAGCCAATCAGGAAGCAGATCCTGAGACCTGATTGGCCGAGTGGAGAAGCGCTCATATTGGAGGAGAAGAGGTAGAAGCGGAGGAGACACAGGGGGGAAGCTGTGAAGCCGAAGAGGGAGGAGACGCGGGTGAAGCCGCCGCCCAGAGAAAGCGCTGCCCGCGACCTAGATGGGGTAGGAGCAGGGCTGATGGGTGACCAGCCGATGGAGGGGGGGTGCAGGTGATCCATCTGAACTGCCGGGAGGGGGTGGGTGGCGATATTGATTGTTTATCGCCCCCTCCCAAAAAAAAACATAGCACCACCCGCCACTGGACTTCACATATAGCAAACATAAGGGTCACCATTAGAGATGTGCACAAAAGAAAAATGTGTTTAGTTTTGGATTCATTTGTTAACTTAAAGTGGATGTAAACCAAATTTTATTTTTTTAAATTAAGGCTTGCACCTTGTGCAGTATATAATTTCATGTCATCTGTGCCTTCTGTGGTAGTGGAAGGGGGGGATTGGATGAAATGAGTGGAAGCGGTGGGGGGCATTGGATGAAATGAGTGGCAGCGGTGGTGGGAGGATGGGATCAGTGGCGAGGGATGGGATGAGTGGTAGTTGAAGGAGGGGGATTGGATTGGATGAGTGGCAGTTGGGGGAAGGAATGGGATCAGTGGCAAGGATGGTGGTTGCGGGATGGGATCAGTGGCAGCAGTGGTCGTGGTGGTGTGGGTGGATCAGTGGCAATAATGGTTGTGGGGGGTGGATCACTGGCAGCAATGGTCGTGGTGGTGTGTGTGGGGGGGAAATCAGTGGCAGTAGTGGTGGTGTGGGGGGGTATCAGTGGCACTAGTGCTGATGGTGTGGTGGTGGGGGAAATCAGTGGCAGTAATGCTGGTGTGGGGGGTATCAGTGGCACTAGTGGTGGTGGTGCTGTGGTGGTGGGGGAAATCAGTGGCAGTAGTGGTGGTGTGGAGGGGTATCGGTGGTGGTGGTGTGTGTGTGGGGGAAATCAGTGGCAGTAGTGGTGGTGTGGAGGGGTATCGGTGGTGGTGGTGTGTGTGGGGGGGAAATCAGTGGCAGTAGTGCTGGTGGTGTGGTGGTGGGGGAAACCAGTGGCAGTAGTGGTGGTGGTGTGGAGGGGTATCAGTGGTGGTGGTGGTGTGTGTGGGGGGGAAATCAGTGGCAGTAGTGGTGGTGGTGTGGGGGGTATCAGTGGCACTAGTGGTGGTGGGGGAAATCAGTGGCAGTAGTGGTGGTGGTGGTGTGGAGGGGTATCAGTGGTTGTGGTGTGTGTGGGGGAGAAATCAGTGGCAGTAGTAGTGGTGGTGGTGGTGTGGGGGGTATCATTGGCACTAGTGGTGGTGTGGGAAATCAGTGGCGGTGGTGGTGGTGTGGAGGGGTATCAGTGGCACTAGTGGCAGTAGTGGTGGTGGGGGGGTATCAGTGGCAATAGTGGTGGTGGGGGGGTATCAGTGGCAATAGTGGTGGTGGGGGGGTATCAGTGGCAATAGTGGTGGTGGGGGGGTATCAGTGGCAATAGTGGTGGTGGGGGGGTATCAGTGGCAATAGTGGTGGTGGGGGGGTATCAGTGGCAATAGTGGTGGTGGGGGGGTATCAGTGGCAATAGTGGTGGTGGGGCGGTATCAGTGGCAGTAGTGGTGATGGGGCAATATCAGTGGCAGTAGTGGTGATGGGGCAGTATCAGTGGCAGTAGTGGTGGTGGTGGGGTATCAGTGGCAGTAGTGGTGGTGGGGGATATCAGTGGCAGTAGTGGTGGTGGGGGTATCAGTGGCAGTAGTGGTGGGGAGTATCAGTGACAATAGTGGTGGGGGGGAATCAGTGGCAGTAGTAGTGGTGGGGGTATCAGTGGCAGCAGTGGTAGTGGTGTGGGGGGCAATCAGTAGCAGTGCTGATATGAGGGATGGGATCAGTGCCACTCACTTGCAGATTACTCGCAGATCACTTGCTTCCTCCTCTTTGCTAGGTCTTGCTTGGGCGGGCAGAGAGGATGGGCGGGGCCTGTGAGTACCAATGAGTGCGGACGGAGAGGATGGGCAGAGCGGATAGGTGGAGCCGGCGGGGACTGTGCCCGTGAAAATCACCTCCTCACATATATCCGCAGCAACCTTTCCCGCACCCTCCCGCCCCGAAAAGGGTTCCGCGGCGGAAGGGGAGCTCCGCGCGGAACAAGGCCAGGCCCGTGGAACTCCCTCTCGGCCGCGGTGAGCGGGCAGAGACTGTGCAGTGTGCCCGTGAGTGCGGGCGGGGAGGATGTACGGAGCGGGCAGGGACTGTGCCCGTGAGGGAGGGCTGAGAGGGAGGGGACTGTGCAGCGTGTCCGTACGTGCGTGCGTGAGAAGAGGATGGGTGGAGCGGGCGGGGACTGTGTGCACCTGAATGCACGGTGAGTGTAGTAACTTCTGGGGCAGCGGCGGCCCCCCCTACACTGGTGGAACTCAAGGGCCCAGTCACAACTACGACTGCTGCACCCTGGTAATTTCGCCACTGATAGACACCGCTACTCCAATGATCTCCACTTGCTTCTGAGTCTTATGCTGAGCGGCTGCCCAGCTACATTGTGAACACAGGAAGTCAGCTGCTTGGCACAGGCACCATTCAGAGAATGTGTTGCATTTTCTCAATGAATACAGGGGATTCTCTAAATGGACTAGCCAGGTGCAGGGCAGATCCTGAACGGGGTGCATGGGGTGCAGTGCACTTGGGCGCCACAGAGGTGGGGGCGCTGAAGCGCCAGAGTGCTCCTCTCCCTCCTCCTCCTCCCCTTGTCTGTAGGCGGCTCTCTCTGCTGGACGCCGCTGTGTTTCCTGCCGAGGCCCATCCCCCCTCCCTCCTGTCAGAGGAGGAAAGCGAAATCAGGTTGGAGCGGCTGTCTCTGTGTGAGAGACCAGCCACGCAGTGACATCACGGTGGGGCGGCCCGTGCCCAACGTGTTCCAGTTCTCCTCCTCCTGTGTCTAACTCCCGCCTGCTGCCCAAGCCTGACACGCTCTGTTCTCCACCTGGGTGGTGCGGCTGCACACTGTCCTCTCCTCTCCAGCTGCCGCCCGGGTGTTTTAAATTAGCCTAATGTAGGGGGAGGGTTTTTCCTGGGGGGTCTATACTAATGTGGGGGGGTGGTTTTGTCCTGGGGGTCTATACTAATGGAGAAGGGGTGGTTTGTCCTGGGGGGGTCTAAACTAATGGAGGAGGGGTGGTTTGTCCTGGGGGTCTATACTAATGTTGGGGGGTGGTTTGTCCTGGTGGGGGTCTATACTAATGTAGGGGGGGTGGTTTGTCCTGGTGGGGGTCTATACTAATGTAGGGGGGGTGGTTTGTCCTGGGGGGGGTCTAAACTAATGGAGGAGGGGTGGTTTGTCCTGGGGGGTCTATACTAATGTAGGGGCGGTGGTTTGTCCTGGGGGGGGTCTAAACTAATGGAGGAGGGGTGGTTTGTCCTGGGGGTCTATACTAATGTTGGAGGGTGGTTTGTCCTGGTGGGGGTCTATACTAATGTAGGGGGGTGGTTTGTCCTGGGGGGTCTATACTAAGTTAGGGGGGGTGGTATGTCCTGTAGTCCCGAGGACTGGCAGCCCCACTGTAACATGGAAACTGCAGCCCACACAGCATGCTCAGCTAAATGGGAGAGAGAGCCAGGAGCCCGGGAAAGCTATCAGGGAAGTACACCCAGGACTCCAGAGGGAGAGGACAGTGCTGAGGGAACACCATCAGAGAGAGAACCCTGCTGCCCTGCGCCACCAGAGGGAAAGCCGCACAGCCTAGCACCATCCCTGGCAGAGAAAGGAATGGAGTCATTGCCAGAATACAGATCTGGGCTCTGCCCAACGGAGTCGCCACGGGCAATTCAGAGTGAGCAGATTCCTGATCAGAGGAACCGTTGTTGCTGTATCGCTGGGTCAGGTGAGAGGGCCAATCGGCCATTATCTACTAACGTCCATAGGAACTGCAGTCTCTGACCATCTCTTGTAACATGTCTGCAGTCTCTGACCATCTCTTGTATTATGTCTGCAGTTTCTGACCATCTCTTGTAACATGTCTGCAGTCTCTGACCATCTCCTCTATTATATCTCCAGTCTCTGACCGTCTCCTGTAGTATGTCTGCAGTCTCTGACCATCTCCTGTAATATGTCCGCATTCTCTGATCATCTCCTGTACTATGTCTGCAGTCTCTGACCATCTCCTCTATTATATCTCCAGCAGTGTTGCCAACCCCCTGAAGTGAAATTTACTGGCAGGATGACAAAATTTACAAACGGCACCACTTTTTTGCTGGCAAAAATCATGAAAATTACTGGCAGATCCGCATTTTTTACTGGCGCTGCAAAAAAGTACCTAAAATTACTATTTTCAGTGCTAAACAGTGCAAGGATACATATTTGAACTATAAACATATAGCTAGTGCTATTAGCAATGTGTTTAAGCTAAACAAAAGTCAAAAAACATATTTCTCCATTGACATGAAAGTCAGGTTACTATAACCCAGCTAGCACTAGGTTCCCTCCTTACATCAGAGTCTGCAGGGATCCCCCTTACAGTCAAAGGGAACTCTTATGTAAAGGGGAACGCTGAAGATCATGATCTAAGGGGGAACTCTGATGTAAGGGGAGGCTCTGGTGACCAGAGACCACCTTATATCAGAGACCACTGTGTTCCCTTTACATCAGAGTTCCCAATTACATCAGGGTCTGCAGATTGAGTTCCCCTTTGCACTGTAAGGGGCAATCCTGCAGACTTTGATGTAAAGGGGAATGCCAGGAACTCTGATGTGGTGGGCACTCTGGTGACCAGAGACCACCTTCCGCAGAGTGAATACACTAAGGTAAGGGGAGTTACTAATTTAGGGGGAAACCTTTATATCAGTGCCCCTTACATTATTGTATTCACTCCCCCTTACATCAGCAACCCCCCTAGACTGACTTGGCGGTGCTGTCACTGACCTCCTCTCAGGTGCATCGTGTAGGGCTCAGTCAGATGGCTCCAGCTTGGTGGTTCTGGTTTTCCTATGGTCTCCTCTCCACAGTCCACACACGTCTGACTTCTCCTGTGACCCCATGATCCCGGCGGCGCTCCCACTCTTGACTCCTTTCCCGACTCCCCTCAGAGACTGCAGACATGATGTAGGAATAGGTCAGAGGCTGCGGACAGGAGATGGTCAGAGGCTGTGGGCACTGGACAGGGGATGGTCAGAGTCTGCGGACAGGAGATGGTCAGAGGCTGCGGGCAGGAGATGGTCAGAGGCTGCGGGCAGGAGATGGTCAGAGGCTGCGGGCAGGAGATGGTCAGAGGCTGCGGGCACTGGGCAGGAGATGGTCAGAGGCTGCGGGCACTGGGCAGGAGATGGTCAGAGGCTGCGGGCAGGAGATGGTCAGAGGCTGCGGACAGGAGATGGTCAGAGGCTGCGGACAGGAGATGGTCAGAGGCTGCGGACAGGAGATGGTCAGAGGCTGCGGGCACTGGGCAGGAGATGGTCAGAGGCTGCGGGCACTGGGCAGGAGATGGTCAGAGGCTGCGGGCACTGGGCAGGAGATGGTCAGAGGCTGCGGGCACTGGGCAGGAGATGGTCAGAGGCTGCGGGCACTGGGCAGGAGATGGTCAGAGGCTGCGGGCAGGAGATGGTCAGAGGCTGCGGGCAGGAGATGGTCAGAGGCTGCGGGCACTGGGCAGGAGATGGTCAGAGGCTGCGGACAGGAGATGGTCAGAGGCTGCGGGCACTGGGCAGGAGATGGTCAGAGGCTGCGGACAGGAGATGGTCAGAGGCTGTGGGCACTGGGCAGGAGATGGACAGAGGCTGCGGACAGGAGATGGTCAGAGGCTGCGGGCAGGAGATGGTCAGAGGCTGTGGGCAGAAGATGGTCAGAGGCTGTGGGCAGAAGATGGTCAGAGGCTGTGGGCAGGAGCTGGTCAGAGGCTGTGGGCACTGGGCAGGAGATGGTCAGAGGCTGCGGACAGGAGATGGTCAGAGGCTGTGGGCACTGGGCAGGAGATGGTCAGAGGCTGCGGGCAGGGGATGGTCAGAGGCTGCGGGCAGGGGATGGTCAGAGGCTGCGGGCAGGGGATGGTCAGAGGCTGCGGGCAGGGGATGGTCAGAGACTGTGGGCACTGGGCAGGAGATGGTCAGAGGCTGCGGACAGGAGATGGTCAGAGGCTGCGGGCACTGGGCAGGAGATGGTCAGAGGCTGCGGGCACTGGGCAGGAGATGGTCAGAGGCTGCGGGCACTGGGCAGGAGATGGTCAGAGGCTGCGGGCACTGGGCAGGAGATGGTCAGAGGCTGCGGGCAGGAGATGGTCAGAGGCTGCGGGCAGGAGATGGTCAGAGGCTGCGGGCAGGGGATGGTCAGAGGCTGCGGGCAGGGGATGGTCAGAGGCTGCGGGCACTGGGCAGGAGATGGTCAGAGGCTGCGGACAGGAGATGGTCAGAGGCTGCGGGCACTGGCAGGAGATGGTCAGAGGCTGCGGACAGGAGATGGTCAGAGGCTGTGGGCACTGGGCAGGAGATGGACAGAGGCTGCGGACAGGAGATGGTCAGAGGCTGCGGGCAGGAGATGGTCAGAGGCTGTGGGCAGAAGATGGTCAGAGGCTGTGGGCAGGAGCTGGTCAGAGGCTGTGGGCAGGAGCTGGTCAGAGGCTGTGGGCACTGGGCAGGAGATGGTCAGAGGCTGCGGACAGGAGATGGTCAGAGGCTGTGGGCACTGGGCAGGAGATGGTCAGAGGCTGCGGGCAGGGGATGGTCAGAGGCTGCGGGCAGGGGATGGTCAGAGACTGCGGGCACTGGGCAGGAGATGGTCAGAGGCTGCGGACAGGAGATGGTCAGAGGCTGCGGGCACTGGGCAGGAGATGGTCAGAGGCTGCGGGCAGGAGATGGTCAGAGGCTGTCACTTCTGTGACCCTTTCATCTCTCCACCGGGCCGGCGGCTTCACCCCCCCCGTAATGTCCTGCCGTGGCCAGGCACTGTAACATGGCTTCTCCTGCTCCCCGTGCTGAACCGCCAAGAACTGAAGAACGAGCGGCGGCCAGCGGCTTCTGTTTAAAAATGGCGCCAGGCGGCGTCATTACATTGCTGCGCATGCGCCGGCCTGCCAAGCTTGTACGATCTTTCCCGAGTCCTGCAGGCTTCGGAACGGCGCATGTGCAGTTGCATGGCCGGCCCGCAGCCATCTTTTTTAACGGGCATTCACGGGCACCCCGAAAATGGGGTGATTTTTACGGGCTGCCCGTAAATTAACGGGAAGTTGGCAACACTGATCTCCAGTCTCTGACCATCTCCTGTAGTATGTCTGCAGTCTCTGACCATCTCTTGTAACATGTCTGCAGTCTCTGACCATCTCTTGTAACATGTCTGCAGTCTCTGACCATCTCTTGTAACATGTCTGCAGTCTCTGACCATCTCTTGTAACATGTCTGCAGTCTCTGACCATCTCTTGTAACATGTCTGCAGTCTCTGACCATCTCTTGTACTATGTCTGCAGTCTCTGACCATCTCTTGTACTATGTCTGAAGTCTCTGACCATCTGCTGTACTATGTCTGCAGTCTCTGACCATCTGCTGTACTATGTCTGCAGTCTCTGACCATCTCTTGTAACATGTCTGCAGTCTCTGACCATCTCTTGTAACATGTCTGCAGTCTCTGACCATCTGCTGTACTATGTCTGCAGTCTCTGACCATCTGCTGTACTATGTCTGCAGTCTCTGACCATCTCTTGTAACATGTCTGCAGTCTCTGACCATCTCTTGTAACATGTCTGCAGTCTCTGACCATCTCTTGTAACATGTCTGCAGTCTCTGACCATCTCTTGTAACATGTCTGCAGTCTCTGACCATCTCTTGTAACATGTCTGCAGTCTCTGACCATCTCTTGTAACATGTCTGCAGTCTCTGACCATCTCTTGTAACATGTCTGCAGTCTCTGACCATCTCTTGTAACATGTCTGCAGTCTCTGACCATCTCTTGTAACATGTCTGCAGTCTCTGACCATCTCTTGTAACATGTCTGCAGTCTCTGACCATCTCTTGTAACATGTCTGCAGTCTCTGACCATCTCTTGTAACATGTCTGCAGTCTCTGACCATCTCTTGTAACATGTCTGCAGTCTCTGACCATCTCCTGTAGAATGTCTGCAGTCTCTGACCATCTCCTGTAGTATGTCTGCAGTCTCTGACCATCTCCTGTAGTATGTCTGCAGTCTCTGACCATCTCCTGTAGTATGTCTGCAGTCTCTGACCATCTCCTGTAATATGTCCATATTCTCTGACCATCTCCTGTACTATGTCTGCAGTCTGACCATCTCTTGTAACATGTCTGCAGTCTCTGGCCAAATCTTGTATTATGGCTGCCGTCTCTGACCATCTCCTGTAGTATGTCTGCAGTCTCTCACCATCTCTTGTAACATATCTGCAGTCTCTAACCATCTCTTGTATTATGTCTGCAGTCTCTGGCCAAATCTTGTATTATGTTTGCCGTCTCTGACCATCTCTTGTATGTCTGCAGTTTCTGACCATTTCCTGTATTATATTTCCAGTCTCTGATCATCTCTTGTAGTATGTCTGCATTCTCTGACCATCTCCTGTACTATGTCTGCAGTCTCTGACCATCTCTTGTAACACGTCTGCAGTCTCTGACCATCTCTTGTAACACGTCTGCAGTCTCTGACCATCTCTTGTAACATGTCTGCAGTCTCTGACCATCTCTTGTAACATGTCTGCAGTCTCTGACCATCTCTTGTAACATGTCTGCAGTCTCTGACCATCTCCTGTACTATGTCTGCAGTCTCTGACCATCTCTTGTAACATGTCTGCAGTCTCTGACCATCTCTTGTAACATGTCTGCAGTCTCTGACCATCTCCTGTAGTATGTCTGCAGTCTCTGACCATCTCCTGTAGTATGTCCGTATTCTCTGACTATCTCCTGTACAATGTCTGCAGTCTCTGACCATCTCTTGTAACATGTCTGCAGTCTCTGACCATCTCCTGTAGTATGTCTGCAGTCTCTGACCATCTCCTGTAGTATGTCCGTATTCTCTGACTATCTCCTGTACAATGTCTGCAGTCTCTGACCATCTCTTGTAACATGTCTGCAGTCTCTGACCATCTCTTGTAACATGTCTGCAGTCTCTGACCATCTCTTGTAACATGTCTGCAGTCTCTGACCATCTCTTGTAACATGTCTGCAGTCTCTGACCATCTCTTGTAACATGTCTGCAGTCTCTGACCATCTCTTGTAACATGTCTGCAGTCTCTGACCATCTCTTGTAACATGTCTGCAGTCTCTGACCATCTCTTGTAACATGTCTGCAGTCTCTGACCATCTCTTGTAACATGTCTGCAGTCTCTGACCATCTCTTGTAACATGTCTGCAGTCTCTGACCATCTCCTGTAGTATGTCTGCAGTCTCTGACCATCTCCTGTAGTATGTCTGCAGTCTCTGACCATCTCCTGTAGTATGTCTGCAGTCTCTGACCATCTCCTGTAGTATGTCTGCAGTCTCTGACCATCTCCTGTAGTATGTCTGCAGTCTCTGACCATCTCCTGTAATATGTCCATATTCTCTGACCATCTCCTGTACTATGTCTGCAGTCTGACCATCTCTTGTAACATGTCTGCAGTCTCTGGCCAAATCTTGTATTATGGCTGCCGTCTCTGACCATCTCCTGTAGTATGTCTGCAGTCTCTCACCATCTCTTGTAACATATCTGCAGTCTCTAACCATCTCTTGTAACATGTCTGCAGTCTCTGGCCAAATCTTGTATTATGTTTGCCGTCTCTGACCATCTCTTGTATGTCTGCAGTTTCTGACCATTTCCTGTATTATATTTCCAGTCTCTGATCATCTCTTGTAGTATGTCTGCATTCTCTGACCATCTCCTGTACTATGTCTGCAGTCTCTGACCATCTCTTGTAACACGTCTGCAGTCTCTGACCATCTCTTGTAACACGTCTGCAGTCTCTGACCATCTCTTGTAACACGTCTGCAGTCTCTGACCATCTCTTGTAACACGTCTGCAGTCTCTGACCATCTCTTGTAACACGTCTGCAGTCTCTGACCATCTCTTGTAACACGTCTGCAGTCTCTGACCATCTCTTGTAACACGTCTGCAGTCTCTGACCATCTCTTGTAACACGTCTGCAGTCTCTGACCATCTCTTGTAACATGTCTGCAGTCTCTGACCATCTCTTGTAACATGTCTGCAGTCTCTGACCATCTCCTGTACTATGTCTGCAGTCTCTGACCATCTCTTGTAACATGTCTGCAGTCTCTGACCATCTCTTGTAACATGTCTGCAGTCTCTGACCATCTCCTGTACTATGTCTGCAGTCTCTGACCATCTCCTGTAGTATGTCTGCAGTCTCTGACCATCTCCTGTAGTATGTCCGTATTCTCTGACTATCTCCTGTACAATGTCTGCAGTCTCTGACCATCTCTTGTAACATGTCTGCAGTCTCTGACCATCTCTTGTAACATGTCTGCAGTCTCTGACCATCTCTTGTAACATGTCTGCAGTCTCTGACCATCTCTTGTAACATGTCTGCAGTCTCTGACTATCTCTTGTAACATGTCTGCAGTCTCTGACCATCTCTTGTAACATGTCTGCAGTCTCTGACCATCTCCTCTATCATGTCTGCAGTCTCTGACCATCTCCTCTATCATGTCTGCAGTCTCTGACCATCTCCTCTATCATGTCTGCAGTCTCTGACCATCTCCTCTATCATGTCTGCAGTCTCTGACCATCTCCTCTATCATGTCTGCAGTCTCTGACCATCTCCTGTATCATGTCTGCAGTCTCTGACCATCTCCTGTATCATGTCTGCAGTCTCTGACCATCTCTTGTAACATGTCTGCAGTCTCTGACCATCTCCTCTATCATGTCTGTAGTCTCTGACCATCTCCTGTATCATGTCTGCAGTCTCTGACCATCTCCTGTATCATGTCTGCAGTCTCTGACCATCTCTTGTAACATGTCTGCAGTCTCTGACCATCTCCTCTATCATGTCTGCAGTCTCTGACCATCGCCTCTATCATGTCTGCAGTCTCTGACCATCTCCTCTATCATGTCTGCAGTCTCTGACCATCTCCTCTATCATGTCTGCAGTCTCTGACCATCTCCTCTATCATGTCTGCAGTCTCTGACCATCTCCTCTATCATGTCTGCAGTCTCTGACCATCTCCTGTACTATGTCTGTGGGCTCTAACAGACTCTCTAACAGAAGCCCTCTCTGTGTGCATCAGAGAGACTCCCCTCCAGGTCTCATTAGTGTAAGCTCTTCCTGTATTTGCTTTTTTGTTAACAGATCATGGGAGGATCCCAGGGTAACAAAGACTTCTTAGGGGAGCATCTCTGTGTTTGAGTCATTGCCATAGAAACATTTGTAAAGGGGAGGGGTTGGTAAGATGACCACGCCCACGTGGGGGCGCCAGAAATATTTCTGCACCCAGGCATCTGTGACCCTAGGATCGGCCCTGGCCAGGTAAAGAGCATGACATTACTGCCCTGCCTCCCCACCTTGTCCAATCAGACAACACTTTACATTTATTCAGATGATCCAAAATGGTCTCCGAAAGGGCACCCATGCAGAACAGCCGACGCTGAACCAATGCAACTATGTAAAAAAGCCAAACCTGGAATTCTTTTTCTAAAAAGGAACTTTACCCTACGTACCCAAAATGAAATTTAAAGAGGTTCTTCAGTCAGTTATAAGAAAAAAATAAATAAAAGCCAGCAGCTACAAATACTGTAGCTGCTGACTTTTACCAGTCTAGGGATCAAGCGTTCTCCTCACCTTGGCCGGTTCTTCGCCGTCTTTTGAGACTCCCTGAAGCTTCACAGCCAGCTTCCCACTGTGCATGCACGAGACATGCTGCACTTTGTGAATTCACCCGCAGCCTCCTGGGACATGTCACAGGATGTTGCGGATGGGGGACCCAATTTCCACTTGGATTGTTTAGGTGGGAGTGGGTACCTGCAAGAAATAGCTACTCCCTCCCCAACAATAAAGTAGCAAAAATTTTGGAGGGGTATTAGAAATAGTGGAACTTCCCTTTAAGAATGGAGTTCCGTTTTAATAGACATGTGCAACTCGTTTAGTTCCGAATTCGTTTCTCAACTAAATTTGACAAATTCGTTAATTCTGAAATATCCGAATTACCGAAAAACAAATTTTTCCGAAAATGAAAATTCAAAAGAACGAAAATCTGAAATTCGCATATTCGGAAATTAAAAAATGCAAAAATAAGAATGAAAATCCGAAAATAAGAAATGAAAATAAGAACGAAAATTTGAAATTAAGAAGGAAAATCCAAAAATTTGAAAACCCCAAAATTCTAAAATCTGAAATAATAACCAACCATTAAATTATAGGTATTGAAATTGCCTTTCAAATTTGGCTGTTAGTGAACATAAGGAATACGAATTTATCCGAAGTTACGAATTATCCAAAATAACGAATGCCGCATCTAAACGAATAAAACGTAACAAATTAATAATAATAATAATTTTTATTATTATTATTTTTTCTTTAAGTTCCATTCGTTTAGATGCGGCATTCGTTATTTTGGATAATTCATAACTTCGGATAAATTCGTATTTGTTACGTTCACTAACAGCCAAATTTGAAAGGAAATTCCAATACCTTTAATTTAATAGTTAGTAATAGTTATTATTAGTTAGTTAGTTATTATTTTGGATTATCGAATTTTCAGATTTTTGCTATTTTCGGCTTTTTGTTCTTTTGAATTTTCTAATTTTCGTTCTTGTTTTCTGATTTACGAATTTCAGAACTTTTGAATTTCAGATTTTTAGAATTTCTGAATTTTCTGATTTTTTTTGGAAATAATGAATTTCGATGAATGAATGACCCGAAAAATGAAAAAAAAAGTGCACATGTCTACGCTTTAACATCCCTAACACTTGGCCCTGTATTAAAAGGGAAAAAAACATACATACTAGTCTGTGAAGTCCAATGTTTTCTTCCTTGCAGGCAATGTTCTCTATCCAATGCTCTGCTCTTGGCTTGGCATCTTGAGACAAGATCCGCCACATGCCCGGACATACAGTTGTACTCAGTTTACATACCCTGGCAGAATTTATGATTTCTTGGCCATTTTTCAGCGCATATGAATGATAACACCAATACTTTTCTTTCACTCATGGTTAGTGTTTGGCTGAAGCCGTTTATTGTCAATCAACTGTGTTTACTCGCAGTTCCACCCATTTAAAAGTCAGCAGCTACAAAAAGTGTAGCTGTTGACTTTTAAATAATCAGACACTCACCTGTCTCACGGTCCAGCGATGCGGGCGCACGAAGCCCCGATCCTCTCCCTCTCCTCTCCAAGGCGCCGGCATTTTAACTGTGGGCGCCCGGCTGTGGCTTCACAGCCAGGCGCACACTGCGCATGCTCAAGCCACGCTGCGGGCTGTGAATGGCCGGGAAATCTTCTGGGACCTGTGACGTGTCCCAGAAGATTGCAGGGGGGAGAGAGGGGAACTTCCTTCTGGCGCTGCAGAGCCTGGGGAGGAAGTGGGAGCTGCGTGCCTGTAAAAACAGGGTACCCGCTTCTCCCCCAAAAAAATTACATGCCAAACGTGGCATGTCAGGGGGTCACCTGCGCTTAAAGCGGAAGTTCAATTTTTGGGTGGAACTCCACTTTAAATCATAATCACAACAGAAACTACCCAAATGACCCTGATCAAAAGTTTACATACCCCAGTTCTTAATACCGTGTATTGTCCCCTTTAACATCAATGACAGCTTGAAGTCTTTTGTGGTATTTGTGGATGAGGCTCTTTATCTTCTCAGATGGTAAAGCTGCCCATTCCTCTTGGCAAAATGCTTCCAGTTCCTGTAAATTCTTGGGCTGTCTTGCATGAACTGCACGTTTGAAATCTCCCCAGAGAGGCTCAATGATATTGAGATCAAGAGACTGAGATGGCCACTCCAGAACCTCCACTTTTTTCTGCTGTAGCCAATAACAGGTCGACTTGGCCTTGTGTTTTGGATCATTGTCATGTTGGAATGTCGAAGTAAGTCCCATACGCAGCCTCCTGGCTGATGAATGCAAATGTTCCTCCAGTATTTTTTGATAACATGCTGCATTCATCTTGCTATCAATTTTGATCAAATTTGCTGTGCCTTTGCTCACACATCCCCAAAACATCAGCGATCCACCTCCATGTTTCACAGTAGGAATGGTGTACCTTTCATCATAGGCCTTGTTGACTCTCCAAATGAAGCGTTTATGTGAGTCAGGGCTGGATAACTCCTCTTGACAACTCCTCTGGTGCCTCCCCCTGGTCTAGAAAGTTGTAGAAACTTCTAGAGCTAGTGGGTGAAGGTTAGGATGAGCTGTTTGGAATTTTTATGAGGGCCTCAGCAAATCCCCAATAAAGGGCTGGCACGGGGTAGGTTCAACTTATAAATAAGCATGAGCCATGCCAGCAGGGGCAGTCGGGTGGAAGATGGAGATATAGTGCTGTGGAGACTTTTGGTGGCCCTCCGGGGTACCCCCTAGTCTGGCGGAGGGGTGAATTTAAGACAAAAACAATTCCATAGCTCAACTCACCAACCAGTCTGCTGACCAACCAAATTAACCTGTCTAGCCGTCTGTTAAAAGCAGGGGTTTAGTTAGCACACATTTGCAAACGCATGTGAAAGCTGCAAGGCCTCATCACGGCACCCTGTGTTGCTTGCAGTCCTAACACTACAAATTTATAAGTGTCTCCACAGTGGAAGCACATGCATGGAATGGATAGATGTGGGGCAGGTGAACCTGGAGGCAGCCCATGTCCCCTTAAAGGAACAGGAGCACACTGGACACCCAGCAAGAGCACAATGGCAGCGAAGGTGCCCAGTGTGTCCCCGGACCATATATACGAACAGTAACAACAAACTGGCCACTGCCCCCACCTATAACTGACCTTCACAGCAAGGAGCACATGGAGGGGCATATACATGCAAGACAAAAAAAATTCCATAGCTCAACTCACCAACCAGTCTGCTGACCAACCAAATCAACCTGTCTAACCGTCTGTTAAAAGCAGGGGTTTAGTTAGCACATATTTGCAAATGCATGTGAAAGCTGCAAGGCCTCGTCACGGCACCCTCTGTTGCTTGCAGTACTAACACTACAAATTTATAAGTGTCTCCACAGTGGAAGCACATGGAGTGACCTTTGGGCTGGGGCTCATGTGCTGGAAGGATCCTGCGACGACACATGGAGGAAGCCCTTCCTGGAGGCACAGGAGCAAGTGAAAGGACAGTGTAAGCACACAGCAGCACTACTGGGGACTGCCACTTGTAGCCAGTTCTCCCTGAAGACAGTGTTGTGCCAAGTCTTCATCCCTTCCCTGAGAGATCTTCTGCAGAGTCAGCCACGTGGGCTGGTGAGAGAGTCAGTCTTGGAGGACTGTTGTGAGAAGTAAGCCTGCAGGACTGGTGAAAGGGGCAGCTGCAGCCAGGTGGGTTGGCAGTGCCTGAAGAGGTGGTGCTGGGACCAGTAGCCACAGGAAGGAGATTGCAAGCTGATCACTGCTCTGCTACACAAGGGGCTTTGCGTTCCTGCCCACAAAAAGGCTGTTGCTAAGTCTGACGGTGTCTGTCAGATACTTTTCAGTGATTCAGCTAGAGTCTGCAAGCAAGTAAAGTGCAGAAGTGTAGAGGAGGCTATATATAGACTGTATATAGGAAGATGTCCCTGACGATGTTGCCTAAGATTTGTTGCTGAAGTCAAGTGGGCATCCCATAACTTCCCATCCAAGTTATTAACCCTCAATAAACCACAAAAAACAAAAAACAAAGTCATGGACTGTTCTCTGTCTCTGGAGTGCCTTTGAAAATTTGGTGTGCCTGGCTTTGCAGAGTGGGGGATCCCAGTTCACCTGCGGGCCCTTAGGGGGTGCACTACACTTGCATAGGTTTGGGATCCACATTCTGTGTCACCATGAAATGTCTGGATTATTGTTATCTCTTTCTGTTTGTGTGCCGTTTTGTGCTCTGGCAAAGTGGCAAGCCATAAACAGATAAATGGTCATTTAATAAGCCTTAAGTCAAGGTGTGGTTCAGGGGAAGGAAATCCTTGTAATGAAACCAATATAATAATTAAGGTTTACTCATAACATTTTATTAAATTGATAAAAACAAAACAGCCGTGTTTATTACTGCATTCAGAACGCCATGTCTGCAATCATATCATTTTTTTAATTGCGCGATAATGACAGCAAAATAAAAGTGCAATCCTGTGTGTGCACTACAAAATAGTGCTGTATTTTTCCTTAGCTTTATGAAAAGTCCTGGGTAGAGGAAGCTAATACGAAAATCCTGCGCTGTGGTTTGGACCAGAGTGATGGAGGAGTTTGCCTGGAAGTAGATGGAGTGCTAGGTTGTTCTATGTTACCGTCGTGCTTGTAGAACACTCCCAGTTAGTGTAGGATGCCAGGTAAATTTAGTTTAGCTCCTCTGTTATCAGTGGAGCAGGGGTTGATTGTTCTGGTCTGCTCCATGTTTTACAGGCTGTTGGTCTGATTGCTACCCCCAGCATTCTAGAAAATTCTAGAATTACAGTGGGAGGAAGAATGGGAGTGCAGCTTCAATATTTATAGAGACCCAGCCAATCCCTGGAGAGCAGTGGTGGTGCGTCTATAAGGGCACACGGGCGTCGCCCCCTCTCTCCAGCCACCCCTCTACGACCAATGGATAGATTCATGCATAGCATGAATCTATCCATGGCCGCTGCTGCTAGCCCCTATTCAGGCGCCCGGGCCCCTTTTTGGGCGCCTGAATTACAACAGCGGGGGGTGTTTTTGAAGCACCTGATTAAAGCCATAGGCTCTAATAGGCTTCAAAATAGGTGAACTGCAAGCACCATGCTTGGCGCTCGCAGTCCACTCAGGTGTATTAGAAAAGCAAATGAATATTCGCTTTCCTAACACTGAACCGCCTCTCCACCAATCAGGTGCTCAGGTCTATTACCTGAAACAACAGGCGCTGTGATTGGATGCCTATCAGGAGGAGAGGATGGGAGGAGATGCATGGAGGACACCACTGCCGTCACCCGCTGCCCCACCGAGACAGGGCAAGCGAGCGGGGGGGGGGGCAAAGTGGCGGCATTCGATGGCACAGTGGCAGCATTTGATGACACAGTTGCAGTGTTTGATGGGCACAGGCTGGTGGACTCTGCCTCTCTGGCCAGTTTACTCGAGACGCTGCTTGGAGGTCATCGAGGTCCCAGCTTGGGGCTATTCTCTAAAGTCTGGAATCTCTCTTTTATAGTCTGGGAGAAGGTCACGGGAGGATGCCAGGCGAAGGCTAGAGGGAAGGATTTCCAGTGGTTTGTGATATCATGAATCTGGGTCTCCCTTACTGAGAAGTGCCCAGTGGATATCAGAAGGTGACAGCTGATGATCCTGAGGCATTGTGAGTACTGACCTAAGGTCTGTGCCCTGGGGCCTGTATGTTTTTCTCAGCTCTAAAAAGAAGCAAAGTAGTGTCTTTGTGGAAGTTTTCTGCCAGGATAGTGAGAAGAGACGTGTCCTCAGTTATTTCCGTTCTTATGTTCAGTCCCCCCCCCATACTCATCCAAGCTCTACTCAGCAAAAGAAGAAAAAAAAGAAAACACAAAAGACACCCCTAGACTATTTATCTAAGCCAATGAGAAAGAAGAAAATACTGTACGCCTACTAAGTTGGGGAAACAGGACCAATCAAAGACAGCGGCTCTTGCGAGAGTGAGCTAAATGCTCATGAGTTTTCATATCCCTGGCAGAGTTATTAAGATCATTTTTTAATAAAACATGTGATCAGACCAAACATACAGGAGTGACAGCAGAAAAAGGCCAATTGTTCCATCAAGTCTGTCCCGTTATTTTTTCTTGTCTGAGTATAGACCTAGGTTTGTCCCAAGCATGTTTAAATTCACTTACTGTTGACTAAGGCAGCCCATACCAGCGAGCTGAGCGGAAAAAAAAAAAAAACTTTTTTCCCCAACCACACATTTGAGGAAGGTGGGGGACTCCTCCCACTGAGCTTTCCTGATGTCAGAATACGCTGATCAGCGCTACTGACTATAGCCTGCAGTGCTGACCGGGAGGGGAAAATTGGTTCTAGAGAAGTCGATTGGCAAACTGACTTTTGTACAACTACAGTGCCCACACATGGATCGAAATTCAGCTGGTCACTCCTGAAGTGGAGAAATTTTGATCCACGTATGACCAGCCAACCTCTGCTGACTGTCTTTTCCAAGCACCAACTACTCACTAAAAATATCTTTTAAGGTTATTTTTGAACCATCCACGTGCTAGTTTGAGGTCATGTCCCTCTGTTCTTCATTGTAGATTCATATTATAAATACTGGTTTCCTGAGCCTTATTCATATAGTTCATGAATTTAATTATGCCCCCCCTTTTCCTCCGAGCTGTACATATTAAAGTTGAATTCTATGTTTATGTTGACTCGGCGTAAAGGAACTATTTCTCCAACCTCTGGCAAAAAGTATGGAATCACCACTCTTGGAAAAGGTTTATTCATTTGTTTAATTGTGAAAAAAAAAACAATTACAGACATGCCTCAAAACTATTTGCATTTAACATTCCAACCTTCTGGCTTTAAGAATTGCTTAAAAAAAAAAAAAAAAAACTGTAGTCAATTGCAACTGTTTTTGCAGATAAAACAGAGGAAAACAATATGGAATCACTCAGTTCTGAAGAAAATATTATGAAATCACCATGCAGTTCTAAAACAAACATCTGCATCAGATTACATCCTGAAAAATTATGTCATCATCACCAAACATCCTTTCAACTGATGGCATAAGAAAAGTGTCCAAAATCTCAATATAAACTTGTGTATTTATTGAAAATTTAATGACCCTCATCTCCCCTGTGTTATAAAAAAAAATCGAATAAACTCAATTTTAGTCATACATTTAGGCCAAAATGTATTCAGCCACATGTCTTTGGTAAAAAAAATGTCAATAAGCGTATATTTATTGGTTTGCGCAAAAGTTATAGCGTCTACTAACTAGGGTATATTTTCTGGAATTTACACAGCTTTTAGTTTATGACTGCCTATGTCATTTCTTGAGGTGCTAAAATGGCAGGGCAGTACAAACCCCCCCCCCCCAAATGACCCCATTTTGGAAAGTAGACACCCCAAGGAAATTGCTGAGAGGCATGCTGAGCCCATTGAATATTAATTTTTTTTGTCCCAAGTGATTGAATAATGACAAAAAAAATTACAAAAAGTTGTCACTAAATGATATATTGCTCACACAGGCCATGGGCCTATGTGGAATTGCACCCCAAAATACATTCAGCTGCTTCTCCTGAGTATGGGGATACCACATGTGTGGGACTTTTTGGGAGTCTAGCCGCGTACGGGGCCCCGAAAACCAATCACCGCCTTCAGGATTTCTAAGGGCGTAAATTTTTAATTTCACTCCTCACTACCTATCACAGTTTTGAAGGCCATAAAATGCCCAGATGGCACAACCTCCCCCCAAATGACCCCATTTTGGAAAGTAGACACCCCAAGCTATTTGCTGAGAGGCATGTTGAGTCCATGGAATATTTTATATTTTAACACAAGTTGCGGGAAAGTGACAAATTCTTTTTTTTTTTTTTTTTTTTGCACAAAGTTGTCACTAAATGATATATTGCTCACACAGGCCATGGGCATATGTGGAATTGCACCACAAAATACATTTAGCTGCTTCTCCTGAGTATGGGGATACCACATGTGTGGGACTTTTTGGGAGCCTAGCCGCGTACGGGGCCCCGAAAACCAATCATCGCCTTCAGGATTTCTAAGGGTGTAAATTTTTGATTTCACTCTTCACTGCCTATCACAGTTTCGGAGGCCATGGAATGCCCAGGTGGCACAAACCCCTCCCCAGATGACCCCATTTTGGAAAGTAGACACCCCAAGCTATTTGCTGAGAGGCATGGTGAGTATTTTTCAGCTCTCATTTGTTTTTGAAAATGAAGAAAGACAAGAAAAAACTTTTTTTTTTTCTTTTTTCAATTTTCAAAACTTTGTGACAAAAAGTGAGGTCTGCAAAATACTCACTATACCTCTCAGCAAATAGCTTGGGGTGTCTACTTTCCAAAATGGGGTCATTTGGGGGGGGGGGGTTGTGCCACCTGTGCATTCCATGGCCTCCGAAACTGTAATAGGCAGTGAAGAGTGAAATAAAAAATTTACGCCCTTAGAAAGCCTGAAGGCAGTGCTTGGTTTTCGGGGTCCCGTATGCAGCTAGGCTCCCAAAAAGTCTCACACATGTGGTATGCCCGTACTCAGGAGAAGCAACAGAATGTATTTTGGGGTGTAATTTCACATATGCCCATGGCATGTTTGAGCAATATATCATTTGGTGACAACTTTGTGCAAAAAAAAAAAAAAAATGTGTTTCTTTCCCGCAACTTGTGTCACAATATAAAATATTCCATGGACTCGACATGCCTCTCAGCAAATAGCTTGGGGTGTCTACTTTCCAGAATGGGGTCATTTGGGGGGGTTTTGAACTGTCCTGGCATTTTATGCACAACATTTAGAAGCTTATGTCACACATCACCCACTCTTCTAACCACTTGAAGACAAAGCCCTTTCTGACACTTTTTGTTTACATGAAAAAATTATTATTTTTTGCAATAAAATTATTTTGAACCCCCCAAACATTATATATTTTTTTTAAAGCAAATGCCCTACAGATTAAAATGGTGGGTGTTTCATTTTTTTTTTTCACACAGTATTTGCGCAGCGATTTTTCAAACGCATTTTTTGGGGAAAAAACACACTTTTTTAAATTTTAATGCACTAAAACACACTATATTTCCCAAACGTTTGCTGAAATAAAAAAGATGATCTTAGGCCGATTACATGGATACCAAACATGACATGCTTTACAATTGTGCACAAACGTGCAGTGGCAACAAATTAAATACATTTTTAAAAGCCTTTAAAAGCCTTTACAGGTTACCACTTTAGATTTACAGAGGAGGTCTACTGCTAAAATTACTACCCTCGATCTGACCTTCGCGATGATACCTCACATGCATGGTGCAATTGCTGTTTACATTTGACGACAGACCGACGCTTGCGTTCGCCTAAGCGCGAGAGCAGGGGGCGACAGGGGTGCTTTATTTTTTTTTCTTTATTTTTTTTTGCTTTTTTTATCTTATTTTTAAACTGTTCCTTTCATTTTTTTTTTTTTTTTTTAAATCATTTTTATTGTTATCTCAGGGAATGTAAATATCCCCTATGATAGCAATAGGTAGTGACAGGTACTCTTTTTTGAAAAAATTGGGGTCTATTAGACCCTAGATCTCTCCTCTGCCCTCAAAGCATCTGACCACACCAAGATCGGTGTGATAAAATGCTTTCCCAATTGCGTTGTTTACATCCAGCGAAATCTAAGTCATGAAATGCTCGTAGCTTCCGCTTTCTTAGGCCATAGAGATGTTTGGAGCCACTCTGGTCTCTGATCAGCTCTATGGTCAGCTGGCTGAATCACCGGCTGCATTCTCAGGTTCCCTGTTGAGACAGGAGAGCCAGAGAAAAACACGGAAGATGGTGGGGGGGGGCATTCCCTCCCACTGCTTGTAAAAGCAGTCTAGAGGCTAATTAGCCGCTAGGATTGCTTTTACATGAAAGCCGACCGCTGGCTGAAAAGAATGATACTAAGATGATACCTAAACCTGCAGGCATCATTCTGGTATAACCACTCAAATTCATGAATGGCGTACCTGAGGACAAACAAATGGTTAACAATAAAACACAGTAAACGGTAAAGTATAAAAAAATTGCATACCTGAAAAGCAAACATGATAAAACATAATAACAACAAAACATTGCAGAATAGAACACAGTAAAAAAGAGCAGAACAATAGAGAGGGAATAGAGAGAGAGAGAGAGAGAACAATAAAACGACAACTATTTTTTTTTATTGTATATATTTTTTTTTTTACATTTTTTTTTGTAACTAACTTTTATAACTGTAACCGGTTCCAGGTTCAGGTCTCTCAAAATGCGATGGCATCTTGGGAGACCCTGTGAAAGTGTGCCTAGTCTGTGCAACGCTGTACCCTACGCTAATACTCAACTAGTGAATGGTAGCGTTCAAAACATTCACCAATGCAAAGACCAGGATTGTCAGGACAGGAGGGACAATAATAGCGGGTGTCATGCCTATATCCGTGCTTGCTGCAGACACAACATCTTTTTTGGGGGGGTTCCTTGGGTAGGGGTATTCGGGAGGACATAAAAATGCCTCTCATGCAGCCGACTGCATTTGGTTGGGGATGTGAATGGGGAAAGTACGGGTGCTGCAGAAGTGGTGGGTTCCCAATTAGGATTGGCGAATGCAGCAGGAAGGGCATTATGGGCACGACGGGTCTGTGTTTGTCTTCTTCTTGGTGGCAGCGGGACACTACTTGTGCTTGCCACCTCACCAGCTTGAACTGCACTTATGGGACTCGCCACGTCACCAAGTGTTACTGCAGTGCTGGTTTGACTACGACCGGGGTGTACTAGGCCGCTGGTGCTTGCCAGTTCCCCAAAATGCTACCAAAAAAACTGTTAGTGATCGCAGGGATCAGGCCTGACTCTGCGAACGCTGCAGTTATGTGTTTAGTGTTTTGTAAGTGACAGTGATCGATCGATACTGCACTTGGGTGGGCTGGGCTGGGCCGGGCGGAGGGGCAAAACGCAGGTGCTAGCAGGTATCTGGGCTGATTCCGCTAACACTGCGTTTTTGGGAACCCTAAACTGCTGGGGACGCTAGTATAGATCTGATCGGATCAGATATTGATCCGTTCAGATACTATACCACTAAGGGAGGTGTACAGTGCGTGCGTGGGTGTTAGCGGTACTGGCGCTAACCTGACGCTGCCTGGGGCTGGTGCTTGCCAGTTCACCAAAACGCTACAAAAAAACTGTTAGCGATCGCAGGGATCAGGCCTGACTCTGCGAACGCTGCAGTTATGTGTTTAGTGTTTTGTAAGTGACAGTGATCGATCGATACTGCACTTGGGTGGGATGGGCTGGGCCGGGCGGAGGGGCAAAACGCAGGTGCTAGCAGGTATCTGGGCTGATTCCGCTAACACTGCGTTTTTGGGAACCCTAAACTGCTGGGGACGCTAGTATAGATCTGATCGGATCAGATATTGATCCGTTCAGACACTATACCACTAAGGGAGGCGTATGCTGCGTGCGTGGGTGTTAGCGGTACTGGCGCTAATCTGACGCTGCCTGGGGCGACGCATATCACCGCCGGGCGATGAGGGGGCTAAACCTTTATTCGGTAGTAAACGGCGGGTGCCCTGACACTTTAAAAAATAAACGAACTAACCAGCGTCACCCGTAACGGTTATACGGTGATCAGTGGTGAAAGGGTTAACTAGGGGGCAATCAAGGGGTTAAAACCTTTATTAGGTAGTACTGTATATGGGGGTCCCTGTCACTATAAAACGCTGACGGTGAACCTAAATATTTACCTCCCTAACTAGTGTCACCAGTGACACTAATACAGCGATCAGAAAAATGATCGCTTAGTGACACTGGTGACGGGGGGTGATCAAGGGATTAAAACTTTATTAGGGGGGGTTAGGGGGGTACCCTAGACCTAAAGGGGGCTAACACTAACTGCCCTACCACACTAACTGTCACAAACTGACACCATGCAGTAATCAGAAAAAAAAAAAACTGCTTGGTGTCAGTGTGACTGGGGGTGATCGGGGGGGGGGGGGAATCGGGGGGTAAAGGGGGGTGTTTTGTGTGCCTGGCATGTTCTACTGTGTGTGTGTTTTACACTCACAGTGATGTCTTCTCTCCTCGGCGCCGGAACGGAAAATACCGAGCCGAGGAGAGATGACATCATTTCCTTTGCTGCTGTTTAGCATACAGCAGCAAGCATAGGAATGATTCGATTGGCCGGCAGCGATCGCGAGGGGGGGCCACGAATGGATGGCCTCCCTCTCACCTCCGATCGCCGCTGGACAAAAGCCGACCGCCTCGGGCACCGGGGGGGGGGTCCGATCGGACCCTCCGCCAGCGGGAGGCAGATCACGTACAAGTAAGTGATTCTGCCTGCCTGTGCCATTCTGCCGACGTATATCGTCGTGAGGCGGTCAGCAAGTGGTTAATAAGTCTTAAATTTGGGTATTGCCAGCTGTTGCTTTTCCAGGCAGAGTGCATTTGGTATCACCCCGCCTGTGACAGGAGGGGACGCTATACAGGAAGCATTGTCTTATGTGGCTCTGCTACGCAGCCGCTTGCTTCCTCTACCGCCAGCTTCATTCACAACACTGATGCTCTGGGATGCCGGGTCGGGAACCCGCGATCTGGGCTTGTCAACCAGCCACCCCAGAGCAGGAGGTCGCGGGCCATATCAGAGGGCTCCACAGGCCACATGTGGCCACCGGGCCACTGGTTGGGCACCCCTGATCTACATAGAGGAATCAGGACTTGCTACCTCTTGCTTGTGATCCATCTAGTGATGACTAAAGATTTATATAAAATAATCAGAACCTTTTTTCTGCTTCTAGGGATCCCTCTAGAGATAACTTAAGATCTATATAGGAACATTATGGCTTCCTTCCTCCTACTGCTGATCCCTCTAGTGAGAATGAAAAGTCTATATGGAAATTCTTTCTCTTCTGGTGTACTTCGTTTCAAAGGCCTTGCTGACTCCTCACTAAACATAGGTTTGCTCTAAAAATTAAATGTTGATTTCATCACTCTGATTTTGTCTGAGAAATTTCATCTTTTCTAGATGCTGTTTGTGGATTGCAAGTGGGCTGTTATGGCATTGGTGCAGACGAAATGGCTAACATTTTACAAATTCTGACAAGGATATGTAAACTTATGTATACAACTGTATGTTACTCAACTTAAAAAAGAACTCTAATGGATTTGAGTCAGTTGTGATGCCATTTTTTTTTCTAACTGGTTTATTTGTTCCAAATCAGAACTTTTCATAGAGGGCGCACCCATAAAACTAAATTCTTTAAGCAACCTGAGTTTTCAAAAGAGAAAGCACAGCACAAGTAGTTTGCCTTCAGTCACCCTCTCTCTAATTGAAACTTCAGCAGGGTCATCTGTACAAAAGGGGCAAAAGGAAAAGGAATCATTGTTCTAATTTATTTGTATGTACAGTAAATGTCAGCTTGAGCTATTAACCTCTGTAAAGAAAAAAAAATTTCAAGAAAAGAAGGCAGGTATCGCCTTGAAAAAATGTGAAAAGGCAACTAACAGTTCCACCTGCTAGCTTGACATGAAAACAGAAAATACAGTATCTCACAAAAGTGAGTACACCCTCACATTTTCGTAAATATTTTGATATATCTTTTCATGTGACAACACTGAAGAAATTACACTTTGCTATAATGTAAAGTAGTGAGTGTACAGCTTGTATAACAGTGTAAATTTGCTGTCCCCTCAAAATAACTCAACACACAGCCATTATTGTCTAAACTGCTGGCAATAAAAGTCAGTACACCCCAAGTGAAAATGTCCAAAGTGTAAAAATTGTGGAGGCCACCATTATTTTCCAGCACTGCCTTAACTCTCTTGGGCATGGAGTTTACCAGAGCTTCACAGGTTGCCACTGGAGTCCTCTTCCACAACGACATCATGGAGCTGGTGGATGTTAGTGACCTTGCGCTCCTCCACCTTCCGTTTGAGGATGCCCCACAGATGACCAATAGGGTTTAGGTCTAGAGACATGCTTGGCCAGTCCATCACCTTTACCCTCAGCTTCTTTAGCAAGGCAGTGGTAGTCTTGCAGGAGTGTTTGGGGTCGTTATGTTGGAAAACTGCCCTGCGGCCCAGTCTCTGAAGGGAGGGGATCATGCTCTGCTTCAGTATGTCACAGTACATGTTGGCATTCATGGTTCCCTCAATGAACTGTAGCTCCCCAGTGCCGCAGCACTCATGCAGCTCCAGACCATGAAACTCCCACCACCATGCTTGACTGTAGACACACTTGTTTCTGTACTCCTCACTTGGTTGCCGCCACACACGCTTGACACCATCTGAACCAAATAAGTTTATCTTGGTCTCATCAGACCACAGGACATGGTTCTAGTAATCTATGTCCTTAGTTTGCTTGTCTTCAGCAAACTATTTGCAGGCCATCTTGTGCATAATCTTTAGAAGAGACTTCCTTTTTAATAGCCTGCAAACAGGCTGAATGATCATGTCTGGCAGAACAATACTACTACAGATTGGGGGTTATTTACTAAAGGCAAATCCACTGTGCACTGCAAGTGCACTTGGAAGTGCATGTGCTGAAGATCTGAGGGGGACATGCATGGATAATAAAAAACAGCATTTTTGCTTGCACATGATTGGATGATAAAATCAGCAGAGATTCCCCTCATTTCAGATCTTCCCCTCAGATCTACAGCGACTGCACTTCCAAGTGCACTTGCAGTGCAAAGTGAATTTGCCTTTAGTAAATCAACCCCATTGTGTCAGTTTCTGCTTGAATGAAGCAGCATGATGCTATCTTTGGAGTTTGCTGAATTTAAAGATCTGTAACCAGCGTTGTTCTCTCTTTGTTTTACGACTCCACTTGGAGAAACCATATTAAAATCTACAAAGGGGGCTCATTAATTATGTGCCCCACGGACCCTTTACCACCACGCTAGCAATAAGGACGTATATGTCTTACATCATGCCATAAGCTGCAACATAGAAGGATAAAGTCAATAAACTCCCATATTCTTTTCATCTAAACGGAATTGTGATATTAAAGCAAAAGATGGCACAAATAAAGTCTACATTGATAGCTCCTGCTGAAGAGGACCATGTCCAGGAAACGCGTTGAGCTTGAATGACTATTGTATGCACTTATCACAGTATTTGGGATCGATTATTCTAAAATATACTACAATTGTAAAACAATCTGCTACTGTATGGACTAATATTGTCTAAATTCAACTGACTGAAGTAAATGTTATTTTTGCACTAAATGCTATGCCTTAAAAGCCCCATAATTAGACTATATAGTTTTGATGCTTTTTTAGCAAGGCAGTGGTCATCTTGGAGGTGTGTTTGGGGTCGTTATGTTGGAAAATTGCCCTGCTGCCCAGTCTCTGAAGGGAGGTGATTATTCTCTGCTTCAGTATGTCACAGTACATGTTGGCATTCATGGTTCCCCCAATGAACTGTAGCTCCCAAGTGCTGGCAGCACTCATGCAGCTCCAGGCCACCATGCTTGACTGTAGGCAAGACACACTTGTCTTTGTACTGCTCACCTGGTTGCTGCCACACACGCTTGACATCATCGGAACCAAATCTCATCAGACCACAGGACATAGTTCCAGAAAACCATGTCCTTAGTCTGCTTGTCTTCAGCAAACTGTGGGCTTTCTTGTGCATCATCTTTCCTTCTGGGATGACAAGCATGCAGACCATTTTGGTGCAGTGAGCGGTGTATGGTCTGAGCACTGACAGGCTGACCCCCCCCACCCCTTCAACCTCTGCAGCAATGCCGGCAGCACTTGTACGTCCATTTCCCAAAGACAACCTCTGGATATGATGCTGAGCACATGCAATCAATCAACTTCTTTTGTCGACCATGGCGAGGCCTGTTCTGAGTGGAACCTGTCCTGTTAAACTGCTGTATGATCTTGGTCACCATGCTGCAGTTCAGTTTCAGGGTCTTGGCCATCTTCTTATAGCCTAGGCCATCTTTATGTAGATCAACAATTCTTTTTTTCAGATCCTCAGAGAGTTCTTTGCCATGAGGTGCCATGTTGAACTTCCAGTGACCAGTATGAGAGAATGAGAGTGATAACACCAAATTTAACACACCTGCTCCCCAGTCACGCCTGGGACCTTGTAACACTAACGAGTCACATGACACCGGGGAGGGAAAATGGCTAATTGGGGCCAATTTGGACTTTTTCACTTAGGGGGTGTACTCACTTTTGTTGCCAGTGGTTTAGAAATGAATGGCTGTGTGTTGAGTTATTTTGAAGGGACAGCAAATTTACACATTACAAGCTGTACACTCACTACTTTACATTGTAGCAAAATGTAATTTCTTCAGTGTTAGCACATGAAAAGCTAATAAAATATTTACAAAAAAATGAGGAGTGTACTTACTTTTGTTAGATACTGTATGTATTATATAAACACTATCTTGAATATTTATCCAAAAAGGTATGTGCTTGTATGTATAGCTAGAGGCTCACATTTAAGAGCTGTATGGAAATATTTTTTATGATGGAAATCTGAACCTCCTTCGCCTAAAATTCAAAATCAGGCAAAGTAGGCCCATGGGTTTATTTTAGGTTACCAAACAATCCACTGTAGGGGCACAAAATAGGAATTTTGTACTTACCATAAAATCCATGAAGGAACACAGGAATTCAGATTATATGGCCTCTTACAGGAGGATTTGGACACCGAGAAGCATATAAAAAAAACTGTAAGCCAGCCATACTTCAACTTTGAAGGAAACATTACCTACAGCATGATCATAAATACTGAGGGGTGGTACCCGTGTCCCTAACTGAACAAAATATTACAGCGCACACATGCAAAAAAAAAAAAAAAAAAAAAATGGCTACACCATCTTTGATGCATCTTTTAGGGTGTGCCCCCCAAATATCTTGTTTATATTGTTTGGGTCCCTAACTGGATGCCAAGAAAACATTTTTATGGTGACTAGAAAAATCCTATTTTCTTTTCCGTCTATTAAAGTATTTAGGAATTCAGATATTATTGGGATGTCCAGAAGTAGTCCAACTGCAGAATTGGCAACACAGCAGACTTAAATATAACTAACACACTGATGATGAGTGGGAGACTGCCTACATCTCAAAGAGCTTCCTGAAGGATCTTATGGCCAAAGCTTGTATCAGAATAGGCATTAACATCTACCTGATACAAAAGATGATATTATGATTGTTCCATCTATGTTAATAGACCTTGGGGGAAGTAGACATCCTGGCCTTTTGCATTGTGGGAATCACCAATTCAGGGATGTCCCCATCTCTCTGCACTTGTGCTCCATCAGCAATGGCAGTAAAGCCAGCACCCTTGAAACAGGATGGAAAATTGGAACTTGAGACAGGAGGTCCTGACAATCTGGAAGAAGGCATACAGCATCAACTAGGAGTCTAATTACATTGAAGTACCATATCCACCTGGGCCTTAGGTATAACCAGAGCTCTCTCTATCTTGATTCTGGTAAGCAGACAAAAGTTTCAGTAGAGAAAAAGCATAGAGCAGGATGCACAGATACATCTGATCCATGAGGGCATCCACTGCTTTTGTTAGAGAATTCCTGTACCTGGAAACAAATCTCTCAAGTTTTTTTTAATTGAACCTGGGTGCCAAGTGGTCCATAACTCACAACCCCTCACCTGTGACACAGGTCCTGTAACACCTCTGGGTGTAGGGATCACTATCCTTGGTCCAGATACTGACTGAGGAAGTCTGTCTGCCAATTATCCTCACCTGGCATATGTAAAGGCTAGGACATGAAGTTCTGCTTGGGACAGCTTGTCCAGGGCTCCTCCCCAGCCAGACAGGCTGGCATCCATTGTGGGAATCGTCCAAAAGACAGAAAGGAAGGACTTTCAAATCCACAGCTGGATTTCTGAGCCACCAGGCACAACCTGGTCCTCAAAGCCAGACAAACCTGATTGTCCAAGAAATCAACTGAATGATCCCATGCTGACAGACTGTTAAAGCAGTATTAAACCAAAAAACAAACATTTATTATATTGTAGCTTACCATTTCTTAGACGTGATGGCTGCATCCATTTCCTTTTTAGGCTCTTTCTTCTATTTTCATCTAAGGATCCAGGCAGCAAGTCTGTTTTTTTTTCACAAGTTCAAGCTCTCCAGCAGAATGTGTCAGTTTACATGGATAAGACAAACCACTGAACACTGGCAGGCATGATTAATGACAATGATGCTGTTTGCTGTGCTTCCTGTGTTCATTCTTCCCGAGTTGTATCTTGCCAATACAGGAGGTATGTTACTTGCCAGATCACCAGGTGAAAACAAAGGGGAAAAAAGCCAAAGAAAAGAAAACTGATGCAGCCACCACATTGATCACATGGTAAGCTGCAATATAATACCATTTATGGTTTGGGTTTATTTTGCTTTACAGTTTTAGGGGTCCGTTGTAGGCAATATAGACTACCTTGAAAGAGTTTAGCAAGACTCTCATGCAAAGGTGAAGAGTTGGGCAAATCCTGAACTTAAAAGTATGAGTCTGGGAGCAGAAAGTTTGCAGTTTCTTTTTAGGTGTTAAAAACACTTTTGTAAGTGTTTAGGATTATTACTTGGCCCAGATATTCTAAGCAAAGAGTCAGTTTCAGAGCAGATTTATGATGGTTCAGCATGCAACAGAACTTCTGCAGGATCTGGACAGTCAAGGATACATTGTCTGCCAGAACTTGTGCCAGCTGGTCCCTCAGCAGGTCATCCAGATATTCCACAAGAGCATAG